>NC_056524.1:61879809-62074322 GCF_019175285.1 Sceloporus undulatus | reverse complement strand
TATATTCCACATGTATCACCTGTCAGGGATGATGGGAGTTGTAGCTCTTCACCTCTGGCTTGAACTCACCACCTGGTTGTGCACCGCGCTGACCAGTTTTGGCCAGTGGTTATAGCTTAGCAAGAGTTACAGAGAATAGGCTGAAGACCCTGACAAACTCTCCAAGCCTTCTCACTCTTGCTTCCACAGAAGTCTTCACCCTTCTTCAGGATCCAGCTGGTTCTTGTAGCTTCACCCAAGACACCAGACAACTCAGTAGTCTTAAATAAAAGATCTACTTTATTCTACTATATACAGCTCCAAAACTATCCAACACAACAATACTCTACTCCTTACTACCCACTCTACAACCCACAAAATACATTGGGATGCATAGTCATTATTATAGTCAATGCATGGTACCACCCACTGTTGTCTGTTTCCACCCAGTAGGCGTGTACATCATTCTCATTGGTTCTCTCGGTTCATCCTACAATTAATGATTTCATCATCTCAGCCTTGACCACTTAACAATTGTCAGGTGTGTCCAATTATTCACTTTACATTTCTTGTCCTTGGCATTCAGGACTTGTTAATTGTATTACCATTTACACCTGTGTGGTTCTCAATTGGCTTCTGCTGAGTCATCCTGACTCTCACATACATGTTTTATTTCATTCACTGTATATCCCATGTTGCTTTTTCCTTAACATCACCTACCACTACTGCTGATACACAGTATTTGTTTTTCCCCTGTTACTGTCTACAATTTTATATTAGTCTAGATTGTCTCCCTCTCTGTTCCCTTCTAACTCTCTCCCTTCCTCTCTGTTCAGAAATTCTGAGGTGGTACTGACATGCAGGCTTCCCATCCATGACTTTTTATTTCCTTTTGTCTACTCCCCATTGAGTTCTGTTTCAGGGAGGTGGAGGTGATACTGACATGTAGACTCCCCATCCAAGCTCCTCTCAGTCCTGCTGCTTGCCTTCCCCAGCCCTCAGCTGGGACCTCAGTGTTTTTCTTTGGCAGCAGTGGCAGTGGTTCATTGTAGGGTCACCATAAGTTGGAAACAACACAAAAACAACACAAAGCAATAAAACATACAAACAAAACACTGATAATGAAGAAAAATAAAATATTAAGCAACCTAGAGGATATGGACTGAACACAGGGACATTCTTCAGGATATCTTAGATTCTATTTCCCCTAATTCATAGTTGTGCCCTCCAGGTTCTCTCTCTTTCTTATTTTAACAACTGCCATTAAGGTCCCAATGAACAAAAGCAATTATTTCTACTGTTGAACTTGTAGGAAGAAAGGAAGTTCTTATATTGCTAGTCTTTTACTATAACCTTCTGATCACAATTACTGCATCATGAATAAGGTTTGATTTTCCATGTGTTTTATATACTGGAAGCTTCAATGAGAAGGGCAAGGAGATGGATTGTTAAGCACTGTCATTTTGCTATTTGTATGTCATAATAAATTTGACTTTAGACATATTTCTCTCTGACGATGTTGCCCTCCAAAGCATTTAAAGAGCACATCTACAGATAAAATATAGCAGAAGAAAAGGAACATCATTCCAGTAATAACTTCTGGATTTACCATCTGTCAAATACAAAGATATAATGTACTTTACTGCTAATGTAGGCTGTGGCCTTAATTTGTTTTTAGTTTTTTTTTACAGATATCAGAAAACATTTGAAAAAAAAAAGTAAGAAACATAGAGCAGAAGGTTTAATCATTACATTTTCAAGGCACTTCCCCCCTTCTACACATATACCTTCACATATATTATATAGCTCAGGGCACAATCTAAAGCTGGAGTGGGGAACCACAGAACCTGGAGTAAAATCCAGTCTTTCTGCAGGTTATCCCTCTGGCCTTTCTATCACTGGAAAGTTTCACAGCTTTTATATGTTCTACTCTTTTTCCAAAATGCTTCTTCTAAGCTTGAAACAGATCCTGTCTGATCTTGAAAGCTAAGCATGATTAGGCTAGTTAGTACTTGGAAAGGGTTTTCCAAATACTACCAGATGCTGTAGACTTTATTTCAGAGGAAGGAAATGGCAAACCACTACTGATGTAAGAAAATTGTATGAAATGCGCGGGTTCACCATAACTTGAAGGAACAAAATAACAAAGGATTAGTTAATGGTGGTAAGAGGTCTAAACCAAAATATATTGATATTTTTTGTTCCACCCTTTTGCCTTTACCCACATTCACTGCAGAAATACAGTCTCTTGGGAGCATTCTGTAACTAGAAAAGGATTCTAGTTTCCAATCCTTCATATAAAGCAATTATGGTCAATTGCATGGGGCAAGGGAATGATTTTTGACCCATGCATTCACACAGGAACCTGAATTGATATGTCCCTGACAAACTCAATGAGACATCACATCTGGTTTCATTTCCAACCACATTTTGCCCCCCACCCCATCCTGCCTTCCTCCAATTACCTTTTTTTTCACTCCTAAATTTCTAGTATTGCAGAGAATAATGCATTGAAATGGTCGGAATTCTTCTATTTTCTGTGTTTGCACTTCATGGATAACTTTGCTTGCCCCTTTTCATTGGATGCTATTGTATCTCTAAAAGCTGAATTGAAGGCTTAAGTTATTTAAATGCTATAAATTTGTGGACTGACAGAAAAATTCTTGGGGGGACAATTACTACCTCATCACTCTGAGTGTATATTTGGAGCAGCAATGGCACTTCTGAATGGTGATTAATGTTAACACTGTTGATCACGGTCTTCTAGTTGATATACTTTCTGACCTGGGGCTCTCAGACTCTGTTCTCAACTGGTTTAGATCTTATTTGTCAAGCAGATCTTTTGCAGTGGTCAGACTTCGTCCTCTGTTCCCTTATCTGTTGGAGTTCCTGAGGGCTCTGTTCTGGGTCCCCTTCTGTTTTCTCTCTACACACTGTCCTTAGGTAAACTCATTAGCTCTTTTGGTTTTTCCTACCATCTGTACACCGATGACACCTTTCTCCAAGGCTTGAACAGCAAATTTCGTCTTGTCTCACAGCTGTCTTGCAGTGCATGTGCCATCGGCGTTTGAAGCTCAATATGTCCAAGACGGAGCTTCTTGTCTTTCCTCCTAAGTCCACCCTTCAACACTCCTTTTCTGTCTCTGTGGACAACATTTCTATTCAACCAGCCCAGCAAGCCCGCAGT
The DNA here is from genome assembly GCF_019175285.1 of Sceloporus undulatus. NCBI lineage: Eukaryota > Metazoa > Chordata > Lepidosauria > Squamata > Phrynosomatidae > Sceloporus > Sceloporus undulatus. The sequence continues at coordinate 62,071,156 of NC_056524.1, read as the reverse complement.
CTTGGTTTTATCTTTGATTCTTCTCTGTCATGTATCCCTCAGATCCAGACCATAGCCAAGGCTTGTAGATTCTTTTTATACAATATTGCCAAAGTCCAACCATATCTCTCTGCCTCCACTGCCAAGATCCTGGTCCATGCCCTAGTGGTCTCACAACTTGATTACTGTAACTTCCTCCTGGCTGGGCTTCCTCTTTCTCACCTCTGTCCTTTAATTTCTGTCCAGCATTCAGCTGCACATATTTTCACATCCGGCCACCATTCTGACCACATCTCTCCTGTGTTGGCATCCCTTCACTGGCTCCCCCTCCCTTTCCGCATTCAGTATAAGCTCCTACTGTCGACGTTTAAAGCCCTCCATGGGCTGGCTCCTCCTTACTTATCTGACCTTCTTTCTCCTCACCTTCCCACTCGGGCCCTCCATTCTGGTAGTCAAGGTCGGCTGTCCCAGCCCAGAATTTCCTCTGCCCCATCTCGGATTCGCCCCTTTTCACTCACTGCCCCTCACTCCTGGAACCTTCTTCCCCCACAAGCAAGAGCCATCACTTCTTTAACCAGCTTCAAAACTGAGTTGAAGACCATCCTGTTCAAAGAAGCATTCCCAGGAATTGCATAATTGTCACATGCTATTTGATGTTCTTTTGTTGCCTGTTTTATTGAATCATTTCCTGTATTGCTATGTATTTTATATGTATTATCCTACTAGAGAGGCAGGCTAGTTCCAACAGGCCTCCCTGGAAGAAGATTACCCATCCATTAAGAAGCCAAGCCCTCCCTCCAGTCCATCTCCCTTGGTCCAGGCCTCAGAGGTAGACAGGAACTGCTGGCCCTCATCCTCTTCCCCACTACCACTCCATTCTCCTTTTGTGTCGTGTCTTTTTAGATTGTAAGACTGAGGGCAGGGAACCGTCTAATTAAAAGATTGTATGTACAGCGCTGTGTAAATTTACAGTGCTTTATAAATAAAGGATTATTATTATTATTATTATTATTATTATTATTATTATTATTATTATGTTAGGGTATCACCTCACATCGATTTAGGGGCTGGAGGACAGTGACTAGGCAACAGCTGGCTGTATTCCTTCTGTGAGACCATGGGGAAAATGTCATCCTTCTAAGAGACACCCAGGAAAGCCAGATCCACAAAAAGGCCTTCCTGCCAAACTGGGAATATTTTCAGTACACAAACCCTTGGGAGTAGCTCTTACGCGTTTGTTGGATAAGTAAAGAGTTTGCCCGCCTAGTGCATTTGAGTTTAGTTACTTTATTTAGCAGAACTTAGCTGACATAGGATCACAACATAGTGAATGTTCCCCATTCTTGGAGAGGTGAAAGCAATCACATGTGTCTTAGATCCTTGCCCTACTTGGCTGATTAAACAGGCCAGAGGGGGGCTGGCTGAGTGGGTGAAGGAAGTAATAAATGCCTCTCTTTAACAGGCAAAGTCCCAACATGCCTAAAAAAGGCAGTTGTGAGACCTTTGTTAAAAAAACCAACACCATCTCTGAATGCCACTGTAATAGATAATTATAGACCAGTGCCCAACTTACCATCAACATACCAGTTCAAAGTACAAATTCCAAAATACATAACTTAATAATAAATAAGATATAACATAAATTAATCTAATTAACAATTTCCAACTCTCCTCTGGTAGCCAAAAAAAAAAAAGAAAATACTATACAGTATAAAATACAGGACAACAATAATACAATAGCAATGGGAGACTAGTCCTTTATACTCCCACAAATATTGACTAATAACAACATTTCTCTCAGTTTAAAATAAATTAAACAATTAAAACAGTTCAAAATCCAGTCAGATGCCGCAGTCCATCTCTGCATCTGCCGCCTCCTCAGTAGACTTCCACAGGGCTGAAGATGTGCTGGGGTGATGGTAATTGGAACTGGCATTTGTAGAACGCCGCTCTCCATCTCTGCCTCCCTGTCAACAAGTTCCAGGGAGTCCGAGTTACCTGAGCATCACAGCTGTCCCTTGTTGGTGCTGGGTGGAGGGGGGATGGGACTCCAGGTCTGACTCCCTGTCAGGCTGGTGGAGGATGGTCTGGAGGAGAATGCTGAGACTTTTAAAACCTGGCCTTGGCTTCCCTCAGCTGGCTAGTGTTCGTGCTGAGTGGGGTGAGAGTGCGAACTTCAGGTCTGACTCCCTCTCAGGCTGGTGGAGGATTATCTAAATCCATTTCAGTCTAGTTTCAGGCCTGGATATGGAACAGAGACGGCTTTGGTCACCGTGGTGTATGACCTATGCAGGAAACTGGACAGGGAGAGTGTATCCATGTTGGTTCTACTGGATCTCTTAGTGGCTTTCGATATCATTGATCATGGTATCCTTTTGAACTGCCTCTCTGGGATGGAGCTTGGAGGTATTGTTCTACAGTGGCTCCATTCCTTCCTGGAGGGGCAAACTCTGAAGGTGGTGCTGGGGGACTCCTGCTCAACCCCATGGCCATTGGCCTGTTGGGTTCCTCAGAGTTCTGTGCTGTCCCCTATTCTATTTAACATACATATGAAACCACTGGGAGAAGTTGTCCGGAGTTTTGGGGTGCGGTGTCATCAATATACAGATGAATCTCAACTCTACTACTCCTTCCCACCTCAATCCAAGGAGGCTGTACTGGTCCTAAACCAGTGTCTGTCATCAGTAATGGCCTGGATGAGGGCAAACAAGCTGAAACTTTATCTGCTTTAATACTGTAATAATTCAATCCCTTTTTAATGTACCTTTTCCTATGTTTTTAATTGTATTTTTTTAATGTTGTGAAGCTGCTCTGAGTCCCAGGTCTGGAAAAAGAATGGGATACAAATATAATAATAATAATAATAATAATAATAATAATAATAATAATTCATGCCATTGACCAGGTATCTCCCTTCTTGCATGGACCTGACTTTCCTGGTACTTGGTAAAGCAATCAAGACTATTCAGCAGGTGTGGGAAGAAGGGTATGGTACTAAATTTGTCAAAGGTTGTTAGTCTCTGTGGTGAATATAGCACCTAGAATAGCCCTAAGTTAGAATAAGGCTTAAAGTCAATATGCGTTACCTTTCCCCCTCAGCTTCATGATATTTAGTGTTATCCACCTGACCAAAGCAGCAATTTTCATTTGACTGCTGTGCCAGAAGCAGTAATTTCTCCCAGATCGAAGCAGAGAGATGTGTTCTCACCAACAGACAAGTTCTCACCTGATGAAATAAATACACTACTACAGTTCTTTTGTCTACTCAGCTTGATAAATCTTCATAACAAATTAGTTTTCTAAAAGACTAGCGTTAGTGGAAAACACAAATCCACTATGTGAATATACTAGATTTGGCCTTTACTATTACACAAGATTTGTTTAAATAGCACTTTAAGCATTAGGACTACGGAGACATTAAATTGCTTTAATCTGCAGCACTTTTAGACTATTCTTTATGAGAGTGATAGTGGAGTTGAGATGTTTTTCTCATTGTAGTAGAAAATCTTTTCTTATTTGTCCTTAGGGCATATTGTTCGAATAGCCCTCTATGATTCTATCCAACTATCTAATCTAATTATACCGCACTTTAAAAAAAGCTCCTTACAATGTGGCTGTTTGACTCACTCCAATCATTTACTATTTACCTATGTGTTTTATGTTGGAAGATGGTCTCATAGAAAGCATTGAAAAATAACACTTGGGTCAAATCTTGCATCACACCAGTGGAATTTAAGCTGTGCTAGGTGCAGTTATACTTCCTTCCTGTCTCTACACATACACAACCTACATGCCAGCGTCTGGGTTACTTTCTCACATCCATTTGGTGGTTGATGAAGAGTATAGGGTGGCCTGGCAGTGGCTGGTTATGCTCCTGTAGCTGGACCATGATGAATATATAATTCTTGTGGACTTCTGGTGGATCCCAGGAGGTTCAGGAACATGACAACTTTTTAATGTGTTCAGCTGCATGAATGTAGCTGCCTGTCCATTTGTTCCCTTCCTGTCAATCATGGGAGTTGTGCACTAGTGTCAGAAATATAGGTTGTATACCTAGGAATATGTTGCAGGAAAGCAGTACTGGATCCTTCACTCCGCAATGACCCCATAATGACATAAAGAGGAATAATGCCCGCATAGTTGACCTTCAGGATTTATTTCTAGTGCAACATAACATTTTTATTACAATATTATGCAAGAGGGGTGGCTATCTGCAGCAGGGATGGGAGCCAGTTTTCACCCCTGCCCCTCCCCCAATAAACTAGATCAAACATTTTGGGATGACTGATATTCTACAACAGCTGTTTAGTTATGTAAGTGTAAATATTGCCTCCTGGCCCTAGATGCATACAAATACCCACCAGATCTCACAATCAATATTTATTGATCCCCACCTTATTTTTACATAGCACAACACTGCTAGTTGTGAGCCAGATATTTAGAGGGAATGTTACAAAGAATGTAAGCATGAGTATGAGGAATTTCTATTAGTCAGAGATATTGAGCTATGCAATTTGTTAGTTTTAACATGTGACGATTTGTATAATGTTGGTCTTATTTTTAATAAGCACCACATCCCTGCCCCCAGAACAAATGTAATAGGGGCGCAAAATTTCAAACCAGTCTTAACGATATTCATTTAATGGGTGGGGATTTGCTTCTTTTGTTAACAGAGCATAATGTGTGAACCATACATACATTAGCACTGTTAACAAAGAATTTTGCTCTGCACCTGATAAACACCACAGATTATTTTCCTGCCTAGTGCTCTACTATTAGGGGGGAAAAGGAAACAAGTGAATAAGACAGGCATGAGCTTAAAACATTATTTGAATCATAGGCCTGTTACAGATGGCCAAAATAAAGCTGCTTCGGGTCTCTTTGGAGGTATGCTATTTAAATGAAGCATGGGTCCTAAGAGTCCGGAGGTTGCGCCAAAGCCACAGTCCATTCCCAAGCGCTGGAGTGCAGCTTTGGTGCAGCTTCCGGATTCTTAGGACGCATGCATCATTTAAACAGCATACCTCCAAAGAGACACGAAGCAGCTTTATTTTGGCAGTCTGTAACAGGCCATAGAATCATAGAACTATAGAATCATAGAGTTAGAAGAGACCACAAGGGCCATCCAGTCCAAGTGTGCATGCAGGAAAACTCAATCAAAGCATCCACGACAGATGGCCATCCAGCCTCTGCTTAAAGACCTCCAAAGAAGGAGACTCCACTACACTCCAAAAGAGTGTGTTCCACTGTCAAACAGCCCTTACTGTCAGGAAGTTCCTCCTAATGTTGAGGTGGATTCTCTTTTCCTGCAGCTTGCATCCATTGTTCTGGGTCCTAGTCTCTGGAGCTACAGAAAACAAGCTTGCTCTCTCCTCAATATGACATACCTTCAAATATTCTTGTAAACAAGCTTGTAAAATGTGGGCTAGACAAAGTAACTGTTAAATGGATCTGTAATTGGTTGACCGGCCGAACTCAAAGGGTGCTCAACAATGGTTCCTTTTCATCCTGGAGAGAAGTGACCAGTGGGGTCCCACAGGGCTCTGTCCTGGACCCAGTGTTAATCAACATCTTTATCGATGACCTGGATGACAGAATTGGGAGCATACTTATCAAATTTGCAGATGACACCAAATTAGGAGGAATAGCTAATACTCCAGAGGACAGGATCAACATTCAAAATGATCTGAATAGACTAGAAAGCAGGGCCACAGCTAACAGAATGAAATTCAACACAGAGAAATGTAAGGTACCGCACTTAGGGCAGAAAAATGAAATGCACAGATATAGGATGGGGGACACCTGGGTGAATGAAACTACATGTGAAAGGGATCTAGGAGTCCAAGTAGACCACAAGTTAAACATGAGTCAACAGTGTGATGCGGCAGCTAAAAAGGCCAATGCAGTTTTAGGCTGCATCAATAAAAGTATAGATCAAGAGAAGTAATAGTGCCACTGTACTCTGCTCTGGTCAGGCCCCACCTGGAATATTGTGTCCAGTTCTGGGCACCACAGTTCAAAAAGGACATTGAGAAACTGGAGCGTGTCCAGAGGCAGGTGACTAAAATGGTGAAAGGTCTGGAAACCTTGCCCTATGAGGAACGACTCAGGGAGCTGGGGATGTTTAGCCTGGAGAAGAGAAGGTTAAGAGGTGATATGATAGCCCTGTTTAAATATTTGAAAGGATGTCATATTGAGGAGAGAGCAAGCTTGTTTTCTGCTGCTCCAGAGAACATGACCAGGAACAATGGATGCAAGCTCCAGGAAAAGAGATTCCACCTCGACATTAGGAAGAACTTCCTGACAGTAAGGGCTGTTCGACAGTGGAACATACTCCCTCGGAGTGTAGTGGAGTCTCCTTCCTTAGAGATCTTTAAGCAGAGTCTACATTGCCATCTGCTGGGGATGCTTTGATTTGGATTTCCTGCATGGCAGGGGGTTGGACTGGATGGCCCATGCGGTCTCTTCCAACTCTATGATTCTATGATTTAAATAGGGCTATCATATCACCTCTTAACCTTCTCTGCTCCAGGCTAAACATACCCAGCTCCCTAAGTTGTTCCTCATAGGATATGGTTTCCAGACTCTTCACCATTTTAGTCACCCTACTTTGGACACCCTCCAGTTTCTCAATGTCCTTTTTGAATTGTGGTGTCCAGAACTGGACACAATATTCCAGGTGGGGCCTGACCAAAGCAGAATACAGTGGCACTATTACTTCTCTTGATCTAGACACTATACTTTTATTAATGCAGCCTAAAATTGCATTGATCTTTTTAGCTGCCGCATCACACTGTTGACTCATGTTCAACTTGTGGTCTACTTGGACTACTAGATCCCTTTCACACGTAGTCTCGTTCAGCCAGGTGTCCCCCATCCTATATCTGTGCATTTCATTTTTTCTGCCCTAAGTGCAGTCCCTTACATTTCTCTGTGTTGAATTTCATTGTTTTAGCTTTGGCCCAGTATTCTAGTCTATTCAGGTCATTTTGAATTTTGATCCTGTCCTCTGGGGTATTAGCTATCCCTCCTAATTTGCATCTGCAAATTTGATGAGTATGCCCCCAATTCTGTCATTCAAGTCATTGATAAAGGTGCTGAACAGCACTGGCCCCAGGACAGAACCCTGTGGGACCCCACTGATCACTTCTCTCCAGAATGAAAAGGAGCCATTGTTGAGCACCCTTTGGGTTCGACTGGTCAACCAGTTACAAATCCATGTAACAGTTACCTTTTCTAGCCCACATTTTACAAGCTTGTTTGCAAGAATGTCATGGGAAACCTTGTCAAAGGCCTTATTGTAATCAAGATATACTATATCCACAGCATTCTCTTCATCTACCAAGATGATAATTTTGTCAAAGAAAGAGATCAGATTTGTCTGGCATAACTTGTTTCTCTGAAACCCATGTTGACTTTTTGTGATTATGGAATTGCCATCTAGATGTTCACAGACTCTCTGTTTAATTATCTGCGCTAAAATCTTTCCTGGTATTGAGGTAAGACTAACTGGATGATAATTGTTGGGATCCTCTTTTTTTTCCATTTTTGAAGGTGGGGACAACGTTTGCACTCTTCCAGTCTGCTGGCACTTCTCCTGTTCTCAGGAGTTCTCAAAGATTATTGCTAATGGCTCCGATATTACATTTGCTACTCTTGGATGTAGTTCATCTGATCCCCTTTTTGCTCTTCCACCTTTCAGACACTGAAATTGTCTTTCAGGCAAGTGAGAAATTTGCTAGACCTTGAGGATTTGGCTGAGTTTGACTTCCAGCAAATATCAGGATAGTTGAAGTCACCCATCACTACAACATCTCTCCTTTCTGAGTGATTCCTGAAAAAAATCCTGAAAGCAATGGATGAGATCATACATCAAACATATAGTCACTATGATGTTTCAGCTATGTTTTAACTTGTCACCTGACCCCTGAAACTCATCTTCAAAGCCAGTCAGCCATCTGGATGAGGGGGATCTGTGCTGCTGCTGAGTATGGTACACCAGGATGACATAACCAGCACCTGTCTGCCAATGAGCAACAATGCAAAGAAGAGATCCCTGCTTCTGCTCCTTGGGGTCTCTGCTTCTGTTCTTTGCAGCATCACTTGCTGGCAGAAGGGAGCTGGTCATGTTAGCCTTAGCATGCTAGTCACCAGCAGAATAGATCTCTGTAGCTCTGGGTGGTTTACAGGCTTATAAGGTGAGTTTATGGACCATTTGTGGTAATCCTATTAAAAACATTAGTTTGAAACAGGTTTTTTTTCTGAAAAGAAAAGCACCAGTTAAAGGAGTTGTCTCATCATGGTGTTTTCTTGATGAAGTTACTTCTGAGAAGAGGCTCATTGTAAACTGATCACCACACATCTACCCTAATTTTGATCAGTTATGCCATGCCATATGTAGCAGAGCTCTTGTTTTTCATACCTGGGAGCCAATTTACATTTCACACAGAATGAGGGGATAGGACTGGTGTCTTAGAAAACTGGACAGTTCTAGCTGCAGGTGCATGCTGCATTTTTGAAAAAAAACATTTTTCCTTACCTCCTTTCCATGCTGCAAACTAAAATATCACAAAGAAACATTTAGTAACTTTTCCATGATGTACTCTGTTAGGCTATGGATGGGGCTTGCAGAGGAATGTAGTCAGAACTTCACTTGTAGTCTATAAAGACATAGCCCCAGAATCCTATTAACTCATTTTGTATAATATTTTACTTTATGTTTATTAGAATATTTATATCACACCCCTACCAAAAAATTTAAGGAGGAACATATGTACAGCATAACATTTTAATCAATGGAGAACCATATAACAATTTAAACCAACTTAAAATGATTTTCAATTTTTCAAAACAATTTCAAAACAAACAGTATGAATAGAGATGGAACCTCCCAAACTATACCAGCTGTGACCCTTTGACCTCCACATTTTGAGAAAGTGAAAAAAAAATTAACTTAGTGTTGAAATGAGGCCAGCATAATCAGAAACCATATGTCCAAAGAGAGGTCGTTCTATAAGTAGGGTGCCACAGATGAGAAGGCCATCTCCCACATTCCCACATAGTCTATTGAACCCAAAGGCGAGATGCTGAGATGGGACTATTTGGCAGATTTCATTGTTCAGGGAGAGGTTACATAGCAGAGGAACAACTTCAAGCAATTAACAGACTGGCTCTGAGTTTCTCACACTAATCGGCATTAAAGTCCCACTGAAATCACACATATATAATTCATATTGAAATTGTTATTCTCTGATCTTAAGGAATTGAATAAGGAATATGCCACTTGACATCAGGGATAAAAGTTATCTGTTGTCAATTAATATAGGAAAGCAGTCTTATAATGTTGAGTGGCTTCACTGGAATCTTTGATAACATTTCTTGAACTATGATGTTTTCATGCTGATCAAGATAATTCTCCGAATTGAATCAAATTGCCCAGTGTGTGATTTATTTATGCCCAAGCAAAATTGTTGTGAGGTGCTGAAGTCTAATGCTTACCATAAACCAAACTAAAATGTCAAATCCATTCCAGCTGCCAGGAACAGATTCCTGCTGCTTCACGACAGATTATACTACACTCTCTACACTTCCACAAAATTAAAAACATTTTCTACTATCCAAACGCACCTGGCTATTACCATAAAATGATGTTTTCAGAGTGTGAAATGAAGAGAAACTTTGCTTTGGCACAGCATTAGGTTTTTTGATACACAAAGGAACTCTCCTACTTAAATATTACAAATGTTAAAGTCACTTAAAACAAACGGACACAGATTGGTTTAAATTTTGCAATTATTGTTCAGCTGTTAGTTTGGTTGTGCCCAGGCTACTCTGGTAAAATGAAAGCTATAAGAGAACCAGATTTTCTGTTTATGAGACAGATGGCTCTAGAAATTGCTATTTGAAATAAGATGGTAAAGATGCAGGATGAAGAACATGACTGTATTGTATTGTATTGGTTCTTTTTCTCTTCCTTCATTTTAGTCAATCTCAAAAGTAGTTGCTAAAAACCAGTGTTGTATGTGGATACAAAAGGTTACTTTTGTCTCCTCCACTTCCTGGTCTAAAGTATCCTTAGTTGTTAGGCATGATGTACAAAAATGATATAAGCTCCACAACGAAACTAAGAAGGTGACAAGATTGCAATGGAGGGAAGGTGACTAGATCAATGGTTCCATCACTAAGGACCATTCTTATTGAGCAACATGGCCAAAGAAGGTAAACCAAGATCAAAACAGACATTAAGGATATATCCATTAGTTGTGGGGTGGGGGGAATTGCAAGTGTGTGTTCATATTTCTTTAACAGTTTTGTTTAGTTTGCTGCTGTTGTCTGTGTTTTGCATAACATTTGTTTGTGATTGTGTTTATGTTTAATAAAACTGATTATTAAAAATAAAATAAAACAGACATTAAGGGAACACTTATTTCTTTCAGTGAACTCAGTTTCCCCTCATACAACATGGTTTCCTTAGAGACACATGTTTCAACAATCAGACTTGTAAAATTAAAGTTATAATTATGACCATTAGAAAATAAAGCATGCTGGATGCAAGATATGCAATTAATCATGTACTATGGGAAACAAGTGTATTTGAAGGTGTACTTGAAGAATAATCTCTCATATATACAAGCTAAACCTTTTTTGTAGTGTGAACCTGAGCTTTCGTCCCTGTCTACATCTTCTAACCTTCACTTTACTTAATTGGAGCAGGGAGTCCAGTACAGTACAAGGGCTTCATGAAGGTCAAATTATTTATCCCAAAATGCCCTCTTTAGGGTTTGGGGGCATTTTTGCTACCTTTCTGGGCTTTTTACTTTGCCAATGGAGGGCCTCTGAAACTTTTGATCACTATCTGTTTTTCTTAAAGTCCTCTCCTAGACCTAAAATGGCTGTGGGGGATAAACACATGGTAGAAATGTTTCCATACTGCACAGAGGGTCTTTGGGGCATTTGGGAATATTTTTGGCAATGTGGAGCTAGAGTGTAAATGTGGCCTTTCAAGGTCTCCTAATGTGGTCCTCTAGCCTCCTGCAATAGTTGGCCACTCCTGTCTTAAAAGATGGAGATTTTTATAGAGTAACTTCCCTGGTTTGCAAATTATTCCTCCTTTCAGTCATCTTCTGCCTATAGTACTGTCTGCACTGTTGGACAGACATAATAATATAAGAGGCTCTATCATGCTCAAAATAAGACATTCCTAAATTTCTTGGCTTCATTTCTTTAGGCTCTGTTTCAACAAGCTCCTTTCCACCAGCAACAGGATCAGTTGACTCACCTCCAATGTCTGAAGCTCTATTGAGATCTACAAGCACAGCAACATCTTGCTTAGATAGTCTTTTCTGTTCCCCTGATTATGAGGTTAGGGTTCACTTTACAAATAAGTGTTTCAATAAAAACATGTTCTATTAACCTGTCAACTTTTGGCTTAGCCTTTCCATTTTAGCTAACCCTATGATTCTATTTGAGCTATTTGCTGGAAGCTGGGGCTTCTCTTCCTCACTTCCAGTCATGCCATACATAATAGTTGTCTCTGTTCTCCAAATGGCACATTTTCAGGCTATTCTCTGACTGAAAATAAATGCACTAACCTTTTTCTAAGCCTTGCTAAACTGAGATCCTTTAACCAATAACCAATAGTTGAACACTGACTTTGTTGAAAAACATTTCTTCAGGAACATTAAATAGCTCTGGATTACTAGCCTTTGGGGTTACATTTTAAATTTTAAGAGGATTGTGTGAACATTGTCACAAAATGACTGATTTCACACAATGCAAGAGTAACAACCCAGTAACCTGGCTAGGTATGAGGCACAAGTGGAATCTAAATCTACAAACACACCATCACTCTTTGAAACCATGACTTTATGCTCCAGCAGAGCATCCATTCCTCAGAAGGCAAACCAATTAATTTCTCCCAATCACTTCTAAGTAAATTCCACTCAAATGAATTTATTTTGCTAGATTAATGGGAAGGTCATCCCAAAATCAATTTCTCCTAAATTCATTATCCAAATCAATTAATTTTCAATCAGTTCATTTTCTCTTAACCAGAAAAATCTGCTTTTCTCTCCCCCCCCCCACCTCAACCTTTGAGAGCCAAGTCACCTGAGCCATTTCGCTGCCTGTGGCAGGAGGAAATGATATTTCTCCTATCTCTTTCTTCCCTACCCAGAATCACAACACAAATGCAGATGTTTTGATTTTCTATTGGCATCATTCACCCTAGTCATCATATCTCACTGCTCTCTCTCTACACCTCTCAACATCATCTGTTTCACACACATAATCCTTACACTCATCCATCACACACATACACCATCCATCCATCCACCCACACCAACATAATGGAGATTATCACACAAGACGGGACATCATTGTCCTGTCCCTGTTCCATCGTTCCAGTGGAATTGCAGGAAAGACTTCCAGATGACGTTGTACTTATCGAGACATTATCCTGTCTGGAAAGCACAAGTGACAGTGATTGTGTGAAAGACTTTCATATGATGTCACACTGATTCTGTCATTGCCCCATCATTGTCCCGTCCTTGAAGTGGCATTGCCGGACATTTTGCATTAATGTTAATGCAATATTAATGTTAATGCAATGTCTCTTCAATGACAGGATGACAGTATCAGTGCTACATTATGAAAGGCTTTCGTGTGCTCACTGTCATGGACAGGATAAAGATGGGGGATTGATTCCATCCCTATCTAATTTTTGTGTGATAATCTCTACAGACAATGCAGACACACCTCCTTCATCCATTATGAACACCTTCACTGTTTTCCATCATACATCAAGCACTGCCCTCACCACAGTTACCTTCTAAGTCTCTCTCACTCCCTGGTGACCTTTGAGCATTATGGTAATGGGGGTCCCATTTTCTTCTCCACTCCATTTTTAAAAGAAATTTTCAGTACAGTGTGTGTCCCAGCCTGGTTTTTAATGCTAGTTTTTAGAAGAACATTTAAGGAAGAGGGCCATGGAAGTGCTAAGGGCCATGTTTGGGTAGCTAGTTACTCAGTGCATAGGGCATATACAATTAATGTCATCACAACTCTATGTACTTGTCCTTACATACATGGACTTTTATTCCCACTCACTGCATTAGTTGTATCTCAGAGCTACATGTAGGTAAACTGCATCTAATTAGCTTACTTGCTAATTAGCTTACTTGCTGTTCACCGCTATGATCTTTGGAATAGCGGTATATAAATAAAACAAATTAATTATCTTAGAAGTTTCTTTCTGCTTTACTGACTCTTTAAATGAAGATAATCAGATTGGTGATTTCTCACAAAGTTTTTATGTTATTATTTTTATAATAAACCCTGTTAACACTAAAACAGCAATACTAAACACATTTATGTATATGGGCCTTGCTTCTGAGCAGACAGGCATAGAACCATACTGTAAAGAAAAAGAGCAAATATGGGGAATAATCACTTAGGAAATTTACTAGATATATACACTCTTTAAACACATTTTGGCAAATACTCTTGCAGAATTTTGAGAGGTTTAAATCTCACAATCAACAACATTAATGGCATAAAGTTGATTTATTTTATTGTAGGATATGGCTGATACATAAGAATACATTCTCTAAATAAGTTCAAATAGAGGGAAGTAGTATGACTAAACTTTCATTTATATGAAACTCGGTTTAATTTAACATTTATTTAATATATGCTGTAGTTTCCACACTAATATAGTCACTTTTGTGCCAATACTTATTAAGGACTCGTTTTTCAGATATGTTGTCAGGAGGAAATTAAAAAGGGGCTTTTCTAAAGGTCAGTTAATTACAGACAGTAAATTCTCTTATGTAGACATTGACTCCCAAATGATTTAATTTTCAAATAAGCATATCAAGCAAGTAAATTAAAGCTTACCTTTTGTTTTCAGTGTTAAATTACCAGTGAAATTAAAGGTGACAGAACTAGAAAGGAAGCCTTCATATGCACTGATGTGATTTGGATGAAAATGTAATGGAGTGTGCCATAATTTATTTTCTTACATGTAACAGGTAGGTGTTTAAAAGTGCAAATGAAACACATTTTGTTTAACATGCATGATATTTCAGGTTGTACACACTGCAAATTGACCAGTACTTTACAATGTAATGAAATTAGGGAGAGTTTATATAAAATACTGTTGCCAAGTTGCCTCTGTGTTCACAGTTGCCTTGTCAAGACCTGTAGATGTGTGTAGTGTGTTTTATGGAAACTTTTGATTAAACAGGTAACTTGTCTGACTCAGAACAGGAAGGATAAAACCAGCAATTGAGAAGAATTCTCCCTCGTCTCATCAAGTAAAGGTAAAATAACAGATACATAACTTCGAAGTAATATTGACTATGTAATGTTGAATAATCCCAGGATGTGGGGAGAAATCAATTTTACAATAAGCATGAACATCTCCCAGGCAGTGAATTTACTTGCAGCTGGACATCTTGTCTCTAAACAATGAACATATTGACATGGAGACGTAGTGGTACCGCAGCCACTCACTCACAAACCATAATGTTGTGAGTTCAGTACCAGCCAGGAGCTCAGGCTCAATTCAGACATGCATCCTTCCACTAAAGTGAGTACCCAGCTTGTTGAGAGGCAATTAGCTTACACATTGTAAACTGCCTAGGGAGTGCTTAAGTGCACTAATAAGTGGTATAGAAATGTACTTGCTACTGGTATTGCTGTTGCTATATGGTTCACGTCAAATATTTTGCAATGCTGTCTTCAAATGGGTGTTTGTCCTAGACCAGGGTTTAAAATGTGAAACTTCAGATACTGTTAAATTGCAGCTCTCAGTCTCCTAATTATCATAGTCAATGGTGGAGAATGTTGGAAATTGTAGTTCAACAACTGGAGGGCTGCAAAATTCCTACTCCTGACTTAGACATTGGCATATTTTTATTAAGTCAAAAACCCAGTAATTTTGGTCAGGAACACCAGTAAGGCATCCAAATGTGCTGTTAGATCCTTTGTTTCAGAAGACTTGTTTTAACCAAAGGCACTTTGCCCTGTGTCAAAATCAAATTAAAGCAAGCAAGCAAGCAAGCAAGCAAGCAAGCAAGCAAGCAAGCAGACAGACTTCAGAGCTTATTTCATTCTGAGGAAGGGATCTGTTTGCTGCTTCTACCACATACAAAGAGTTATGATTTCTAGAAGAAACATTTGACCTCCTGGTTTTTGAGGTCTCTTGCCATAAGAGAAATAACATTACTGAAGGATTCCCACCCCCCCACCCCCCAAGATACATTTGAGGCAAGACAATGACCAAGGAGACAGTGTGGTCACTGTTCAATAAGGATGGTAAAATGTTGGCAGATCACAATGAAAAGGAAGAACTCAGTACCTATTTTGCTTTAGTCTCCCCCCCCCCCCCCCCCATAGAACTATGTGCTTCCATTCAGCAGCAGAGACTTTGGCAAGCAATCTGCATTGAAAATCAAGATCGATAGAGAATTAGTCAGGGA
Source organism: Sceloporus undulatus (assembly GCF_019175285.1). Taxonomy (NCBI): domain Eukaryota; kingdom Metazoa; phylum Chordata; class Lepidosauria; order Squamata; family Phrynosomatidae; genus Sceloporus; species Sceloporus undulatus. The sequence continues at coordinate 62,055,695 of NC_056524.1, read as the reverse complement.
TCACCTGGCTAACCTAAAGGAGTTCAAATGTGTAGGGCCAGACACACAGTATCCTAAAGTACTGAATAAACTTGCTGGTGTACTTTCTGGCTGGCATCCATAGTTTTTTGTGGGTTTTCCAGGCGCTGTGGCCATGTTCTAGAAGAGTTTGTTTTTGATGTTTCGCTAGTTTCTGTGGCTGGCATCTTCAGAGAATGCTGGCATGGAAGTAAGTGTGTGTGTGTGTGTGTATTAAAAATGTCATCCTGGGTTGGGAGGAGTGATTTCCATGTTAATCTGTGCATTGTTTTGTTGTTGAATGGCAAGACCTCAGGGTAGGAGGATATACAAAGAGGATTTGTATCTGTTTAATTAGAGATCCATTGTTTGCTGGGAAAACCCCTGGTTTTCATTTGCATTTGCTGGGTCTTGATTTTAGTGTTTTTCAGGCTGGTAGCCAAATTTGCTAACTTTAAGGGTTTCCAATGTGGAGTCGAAGGCTTTCATGGCCGGCATCCATAGTTTTTTGTGGGCTTTTCGGGCCATGTAGCCATGTTGTAGAAGAGTTTCTTCCTGATGTTTTGCCATCATCTGTGGCTGACATCTTCAGAGAACGCTTGCCTGTAAAGGAGTTGGGTATATATATACTATGTGACATATGGACAGATACCTGCACAAGAACTCCAACCATCACCCAGGACAGAAAAGAAGCATGATCAAAACATTGGGAGACTGGGCAAAATGGATCTGTGAACCCCAATTCTTGGAAGATGAACTGAAGGCACCTGGACTGGGCTCTACAGGCTAATGGTTATTCCAGCTCAGACATCAGAAGGGCTGCCAGGCCCAGAAAAACCCAAAGGAGGGAAGACAAACAACCACCCAAAGGGAAGGTATTTTTACCATACATCAAAGGAGTCACAGACAGAATAGGGAAACTGGTGAGAAAACACAACCTTCAAATGGTTTACAAACTGATGAAGAAAATCCAGCAAATACTTCACTCAGCCAAGGAACAGAGAGACCCTCTCATAGCCACAGGAGTTTACCGCATACCATGGAGCCCTGGTGGCGCAGTGGTTAAATGCCTGTACTGCAGCCATTCACTCAAAACCACAAGGTTGCGAGTTCAAGACCAGCAAAAGGGCCCAAGCTCGACTCAGGCTTGCATCCTTCCGAGGTCGCTAAAATGAGTACCCAGACTGTTGGGGGCAAATTAGCTTACTTGCTAATTAGCTTACTTGCTGTTCACTGCTATGATCTTTGGAATAGCGGTATATAAATAAAACAAATTATTATTAATTATTATGCAGCTGCGGACAAGTCTACATAGGGACCACTAAACGCAGTGTGCAAACAAGAATAAAGGAACATGAGAGACACTGCAGACTGGGTCAGCCAGAAAAATCAGCAGTAGCAGAACATGTTACAAACCATCTTGGGCATAAAATACTGTTTGAAAACAATGAAATTCTGGACCATGCCAACAACTACCATGTCAGGATGCACAGGGAAGCCATTGAAATCTACAAACACCTGGACAATTTCAACAGGAAAGAGGAAACCCTTAAAGTAAACAAGGTTTGGCTACAAGTCCTGAAAAATAGCAAGATGAAGACTCAGCAGATTAAAATGAGAAATCTCCCAGGGTCAGGGGTTTCCCAGTAGACAGTGAGCACTAATCCAGCAGACACCAATCCTCTTTTGCATACCCTCCCATCCTGAGGCCTGCCATTAGCAACAGAACAATCCACATGCAAATCACTCCTGCCTTCCCAGGGTCACACAGTGTGTATACACACACAAACACACAAACACACACACACACCCCTAAGTCCTTTCCAGGCAAGCATTCTCTGAAGAAGGCAGCCACAGATGCTGGTGAAATGTCAGGAAGAAACTCTTCTAAAACATGGCCACATAGCCTGAAAACCCTACAAAAAACTATTTAAGGGTTTCTTCTTTCCTGTTAAAGTTGACTGCTTTCAAGTTGTTGGTTCCCAAATTGCATTGGAATGACCCTGCCCTTCAGAACCAGTTTAAGGCTGGGCTGGCGAAGGATATCCTGGATGAGCTAGCCTGTGTCTCAGCCCCAGCAACATTACAACTGTTAATGGAGCAAGCTCTGTGCATACATGCCAGGTTGCAGACATGACTCCGAGCCCCTCAGGGGACTATGCCTTGCTTCACGGCTCAGCCAGCTGGGACATAGGCTGTGGCTCCTTGACCTGCTTCCCAGTCCACGTGGTCATCTTCTGCACATGTGGGATCTATGTCTGTGCCTGGAGAGGCTGCAGTTGAGCCTATGCAACTTGGCCTTGCCTCTCTGCTACTGAAATGGACTGCAGATGCCAGGCAGGGGTCTGTTTATACTGTAGTGAAGCAGGCCACTTTGCCTGTAATTAACTGGCCAAAGGGCATGGCTCTGTTCCATTTCAGGAAATACCCAGCTCCCCAGGTCTAGGTGGGCTGGCTAGTCTGGGGAAGTGTGGTGCCGACCCCTCAGCATTCTCCAAAGAGCTCAAAAAGGATCCTCTGTTGGTAGCTGCTGTGGATCACGTGGGATAAGGCTGCTCATGTTGGGGCTATGCTTGACTCTGTGTCATCCAGTAACTTTATGGACTTGGACTTTGCGGCCCAACACCACGTGCCCTGGCAGATGCTGCCTGAGCCTCGCCCGGTGGAGACCATTGATGGTCACCTCTTGAGTTTGGGACCTGTGACCAGCGAGACGGCGGTGCTGACCCTGGAGATTCAAGGCCATGTAGAACAGGTGCAATTCCTTTTGGCAAAGGTTCTGCACTTCCCCTTGGTGCTCGGTATGCCCTGGCTCACCAAACATGACCCTCATATTTCATGTTCTTGCCAGGAAGTACTTTTTGCTTCAGAGTTCTGCCAGGAGTACTGCTGGCCTGATTGACTGCAGGAAACTACTGTCTCCAGCCAACAGCCACCTCCTGTGGAACTGCCCTCAAAGTATTGGGAGTTTGTGGACATCATTGATAAAAAGGAGGCAGACCGCTTACCACCTCATAGGGTCTATGACTGGGCCATTGACTTGGTCCCTGGGGCTCCTATCCCAACGGGCGGATTTATTCCCTATCTGAGACAGTGTTGGCAGCTCTGAGGGACTTCCTAGAGATGAGTTGTGGCTTTATCTGCCCATCCTCATCTCCTGCTGGGGCTCCTGTGCTCTTTCTATGCAAGAAGTGTGGAGAACTCTGGCTATGCAATGACTACTGGGCATTGAACAAGAATATGATCCAGAATCGATACCCACTGCCCCTCATCCCAGAGCTTCTAGAGTGGTTGCGCCATGCCCAAGGGTTTACCAAGGTAGACCTCTGAGGGACCTATAATTTGGTGAGAATCCAAGCCGGCAATGAATGGAAGACAGCCTTCCAGATGAGGTATGGGCACTATGAGTATACTGTGATGTCCTTTGGCCTGTGCAACGCCCCCACTGTCTTGCAGCACTTTGTTAATGATGTTTTCCACAACTACCTGGATCACTTCATCGTGATCTACTTGGATGACTTCTTGATCTGCTCAACCAACCAGGTGGCTCATGATGCTCATGTCTGGGTGGTGTTGCAGCGTCTCCAGGAACATCGACTTTATGCCAAACTTGTGTGCCTTTGACCTCCCCACTGTGGACTTTCTTGGCTATCAGATCTCATTCCAGGGGATCGAGATGGACCCTGCAAAAGTGGAGGCCGTGACTTCCTGGCACTCTCCCAGAAACTGGAAGAAGGTCCAGCAGTTTCGTGGATTTGCCAACTTCTACTGGAAGATGTCATGCCCAGCCTGGAGGACGGCTTGGAGGACTCAGAGGATGAGCTAGAGCCCCTGGGACCTGAACCTGTAATGGAGGAGCCAGAGGCTGGCCCTAGTTCTGCTGGAGCAGAGTCTATGGCCCCTCCAGAGGTTCAGCAGTCAAGTTTGCCTGGTGCTGAGGCTGTGGACATGGAGGAGGATCTGGGCAGTGTGCCTACCTTCAAGGAGCGTCGAGCAGAAAGAGAGGGCCTTTGAAGATCTCGGAGGCTTTATCAGAAGCGTGTTCATAATCAGACACAGCTGAAGGCCAGCTCCTTGCCTTCTTAAGCACCTGGAGCATGTGTGGTTCTTTGCCAGTGGATATCTGACTCTTTTAGAGGAAAGACTCTGTCTCTGGCTCCTTTGGCTTCTTGTCTTGACTACCTGGAAACCTTGACCTTGGACTGCTTTATCAACCTGCCTATCTGTTACCCTGAACCTCGGACCGTCTGACAATTCTCTTGGTAATCCCTTTTGGTAGAACTACTGTGAATCTCCAGGACTGTGTAGCTTACACTGACTTTGCTGTGCTGGGAGGGGGTTTGTTTGTTTGAGAACTAGCTGCCTTATCAGCCCTTTGGCTGCTTTCCCGGACAGAAGTTCATTCTGAACTACGCAGACCAGATGGCTCAGATTTCCCAGCTACTCCGTGGGAAGATTCCTTTCCGGTGGACCCCTGCAGCAGAGCAGGCCTTCCAGCAGCTGAAGCAGCAGTTCACCATGGCACCACTCCTTCAGCAACTGGACCCCAAGATGCCCTTTGTTGTTGAGACTGATGCCTGTGACATCGCCATCAGCACTGTCCTGCTTCAAGCCTTGCTTTTGGGACTGGGGCAGCTGCCCTGCGCCTTCTTCTTTCAGCAGTTGAAGCCTCTGGAGTACAAATACACAGTTTGGGAGAAAGGGTTGCTGACTGTCAAGGAGGCCTTAGAGGTTGGGCGGCACCTGTTGGAAGAGTAGGCTCATCCGGTGGAGGTCCACACTGACTACTGGAACCTTGAATATCTGTAGACTGCTAGGAAGTTCAACCAGCACCAGAAGCAGTGGTCCTTCTTTGCTGCTTCAATTTCCTCCTGACACACATCCCTCTGGCCCAAGTATGCGGCCTCTCATGAGGCAGATCTGCCCTCAACCATCTTACGTCCCAAAAATGTCACTGTTATCAGAGAGATTCACACTCTACAGGACCAGATCCAGGAAGGGCAGAGTCAGGACCCCTTGGTGAAGGCCCACCAGAAAGATGAGCCCTCACCCCCTTATGCCATGTGGGATGGACTCTTGCATCAGCAAGGCTGGCTCTATGTCCCAGCAGGTAACTGCTGGAAGGAGGTGTTATGCCTTTGCTATGACAATTGGCCCACAGGTCATTTTGTGATCCAAAAGACACTACACCTATTGAACCAAGAATTTTGGTGACCCCATCTCTGAACAGAGGTCTCCCGCTACGTCCGCTCCTATCCTGTTCGGCATCTGGCCAAAGACCAGCCTGGGCAACCCGCCGGGCTGTTACATCCCTTGGAGACTCCATCAGGTCCCTGGAAATGGGTCTCTATGGACTTCATTACTAACTTGCCCTTCTCAGCTGGTGTCATCACCATCCTGGTTGTGGTAGACATGTTCTCCAAGATGGCACACTTCATTCCTTGCGCTGGCTTGCCTACCGCCAAGGACACTGGCTGCCTGTTCCTGCACCATGTCTTTAGACTGCATGACCTGCCAGAGGGGATTGTCTTAGTCTGTGGCTCACAGTTCATGGTGCGGTTTTGGCTCAGTTTAATGAAACAGTTGGGGATCCATGGCTAGTTGTCCTCAGCATATCACCCCTAAAGTGATGGGCAGATGGAGAGGATGAATGTGATTTTGGAGCAGTACAGGGGTACCCCGGGTTACGAAATTAATTCGTTCCGCCGCCGCTTTCGTAACCCGAAAATCTTCGTAAGGCGAAAAAGCCATAGGCGCTAATGGGGAAAAGCCGCGATTTCATGCGAAATAGCGCCGAAAAGCACCAAAATTTTTTTCGTAACCCGAAATAACCTTCGTAACCCAGAACAGTTTTTTTCAATGGATTTTTTCGTAACCCGGAAATTTCGTAAGGCGGCGCATTCGTATCCCGGGGTACCACTGTACCTCCGGTGCTATTCAAACTACCAGCAGGATAACTGGGTGGATTTACTCTCTCTGGTGGAGTTCGCTTACAACAACACCTTACGTTCCTCCACTCAGCAGTTGGCCCTCTTTGGGAATTATGGTTTCCAACCACACCTATTTCTGTCCGTCTCCTCTCCAACTTCAGTCTCTGCAGCTTATCAATGGGTGCAAGAGTTACATGCATTGCAGGAACTCCTCAAGGAACAGTTGGAACAGGCAAAACAGGCCTACAAGCAGTTTACAGACTGGAAATGTCAGCCAGGACACCTTTTGAAGGTTGGTGATGGAGTATGGCTTTCTGCACGTCATCTGCCACTCAGGCATACCTATCCGAAGCTGAATGCCTGTTTTGTTGGTCCTTACTGGATTACTGCCCAGATCAACCCGGTTAAAACTCCCCCAGTCCCTGTGGATCCATCCGGTGTTCCTCCTGGTTCTTACCACAGATGTTTGTCCTGATGCTGGCTCAGTGCCTGCACCACCTCCAGTTCTGGTCGATGGGGAGGAGTTTGAATTGGCCCAGATTCTGGACTGGTGTGGTTGGCTCCAATACCTCATGACTGGACAGGGTACGGGCCAGCTGCCTCAATAGTCCATGCTCCTGATTTGGTCTGTGCCTTTCACCACTGTTAACCTGCTAAAGCAGGTCCCTCATTGGCTGGGGGGGGAAGATAATGGTAGGAGGGGGAGTGGTGTCATGGACCTCCCTGGGCATGACTTAGAGGCACAGTCAGAGGACTCAGACTCTGAAGAAATGGAGGAGGCTGAGACAGAGGCAGATCTGGGGCTGCCTGGACCAGCAGTCTCAGAACAGGTTCAGGAAGCTGCAGAGGGAGAAACAGACTCTATTGACTCTAGGATATGTGGAGAGAATGCAGGTCAAGGAGTCCTTCAGGAAGTCTTCCAGGCTAGAAGCCAAGAGGAGAGATAATAGGTTTCAATTGATAGAAGCAGAGGCCTTTTAAAAGACCTCCAGCTTTGCAATCAACAACCAGTCTTGCTGCTTTGTTGTTTCTCTATTCCTTTCTCTTGGATTCAAGTAATCTGACCTCTGGACTTGCCTTGTGACTATGCTCTTGCCTTTGCCCTTTGCTGTGACTGACTGGTATTGTGTGACTCTTGGACTGGACTCTGGACTTCTCCTTTGCATATTCTCCTGCAGTACATGTAAGCAGGAGAGGTATACGGTAAATTCCTGTGGCTGTGAAAGGGTCTTTCTGATCTTTCACTGAGCGCAACATTTGCTGAATTTTCTTGGTTGGTTTGTAAAGCATTTGGAGGTTGTGTTTCCTCACCAGTTTTGCTATTCTGTCCATGACTCTATTGATATATGGTAAAAATACCTTCCCTTTTGGTTTTACTCCTTTGTGTTTTTCTGGGTCTGGCATCCCTTCTGATGTCTGAGCTGGAATAACCATTAGCTTATAGAGCCCAGTCTAAAGTGCTTCAGTTCATCTTCCAGGAAGTGAGGTTCACAGATCCTTTTTGCCCGGTCCACCAATGTTTTCATTGTGCTTCTTTTTTGTCATGGGTAATGGTTGGAGTTCAGCACGAGCTGAAATCCTCACTGAACACCTCACAAATCATCATCAATCTCACACAGTGACAGCTTTTGAAAGAGAAACATCCATCCTGGCCAAAGGAGGCAACTTTGCAGTAACCACCACCAGAATCCCAATTTGTATCACCCCTCCACCATCTCCCAGAGTAGGAAGCAGAAGAAATAATAGGAGAAACAGCAAGGATTCTGAGCAAGGCAAAACCACCTCCCAGCAACATAACCATAAAAGAAAAGAAAAGCCATCAAGGACCTCAATTTGGACCCAGAAATCATCATTCTCCCAGTAGACAAAGGCAATGCCACAGTAATCATGGAAACAGAACAATACAAACAAAAAATCAATGAATTCCTGGATCCTGCAGTATACAAAAAACTGAAACAAGATCCAACCAACACAGTCACCAGGAAAACGAATATCCTGATCAAGAACTCCTCAATTCAGCCAACCATGAGCCAAAATTTGTGCAAATCTGAGTCTCTCCCACCAAGACTGTATGGACCTCCCAAGATCCACATGGATTCCATTCCACTCCAAGCCATAGTGAGTGTCATTGGATCCCCCACATACGATGTGGCTAAGTATCTGGCTACACAATTACAAACCTATATTGGGCAAATACCCACTACATAGTCATATGTCATAGTCACTACATAGTCATAGGAAAAACCAACAACCTTGAACTAAAACCCAGAGACATACTAATCACCTTCAATGTGGTCTCCTTGTTCACCAAAGTCTCCATAATGGACACCATGAGACTCACCAAGCAATTTTTTTCCAGAAGACATCACAGCCCTGTTTGAAACTTGCCTCACCACAAGCTACTTCCAATGGATTCTACAAGGAGAGAGATGGGTTAGCCATGGGAAGCCCTCTAAGCCCTGTGATAGCAAACTTTTACATGGAACACTTTGAAAAGCAAGCCCTGGAAACAGCACCAAAAAAGCCCACAACTTGGTTCCGATATGTAAATGGAGCCACAGGATAGAAGATCTGACTGTGCTTCTGAACCATCTGAACAGCATCTACCCTAACATCCAATTCACAATGGAAAAAGAAGAGGAAGGAATATTGCTATTCTTGGGTGTCCTGGTCATTCACAAACCAAACTAATGTTTGGGCCACACAGTATACAGAAAACCTACACACACAGACAGATACCTGAAAAAGAACTCCAACCAGTAGATGTGGAGTAGATGGGAACACTTGTCAGATGGATCTATAATCGATGGGAAAAACCATGCTCAAAGAATTGTTATCATTGGTTGTTGATGGAGATATCAATTGGAGTACCTCATGGTTCTGTTCTAGGGCCATCACTCTTCAACATTTTTAGCAATGTCTTAGTTGACGAAGTGGAGGGAATCCTTTATGATAAACTGAACATGAGCCAGCAGTGTAATTATTCAGCAAAGAAGGCAAGTGCTATTTTAGCAGGCCGTAATAGAAGTATAGTTTCCAAGTTGAGGTAAATAATAGTCCCACTATGTTCTATGGCAGTTAAACCTAATCTGGAGTACTGTGCTCAGTCCTGGGCACCTCATTTTAAGGATATAGACATATCAGGATTCAGAGAAAACATATGGAGAACTATACATATGAGGCAAGGTTGAAGAAATTGGTTATGTTCAGCTTGGAGAAAACTGTGTGGTGACATGATTGCACTCTTCAAATACCTCAAGGGCTCTCATGACAAAGAGGAGGAGGAAGGCCTGTTTTCTGCTGCCCCAGAAGGTAGGACTGAGTCCAGTGTTTTGAAGTTACAAGAGGGTAGATTTTGACAGAATATTAGAAGGAACTTCTTGACAGTGAGAGCAGTTTAGCAATGGAATAAATTGTCTAGATATATCTCCAACATACGAAAGGGCAGTATTAAAAAAAGTCTAAACAAAAGTAAGCTGCAAATTCTACTCAAAATATCATTAAAAGCAAATGGTTACTATTTAATGATTATAATAATCAAACAGAGTAGTAAAATGCACACACCCTGTTCACTTGCCAAACACAGGAATGAACAGACTTTCAAAGACCATAAATACTTACAGTAAATATTGCAAGGAAGAAAAATAGAATGGAAATTGCATCCTTTTATGGAAAACTGACATTTTCAATTCTCAAGAACAATCTATCAATGGAGAACATTGTTATTTACCAGACACATTTCAACAATGTAGCCTTTTTGTGTGGTACATCTGAAACCTAAATTAGCTGCATGATATCCAGTCTTTTCTACCACTAACTGTTAGAAAAGATACCATGAAGGGCTTTTCTAGTCACAACTGAAGACTCTGAATAAAACTTTGATTCAGATGCTTGATTCAGAGACCATAGCACACAGTCCAAATATCCATACATCTTGAACAAAAAATAGCACTCACTGCCTAGCTACCTGTTTTTATACATTCATTTGCTTGTTTAGTTTGATGATTATCCCAGAAGTGTATGTAGTATCATAGAAAGTTAACCAATTAGAACTGCATGCAAAAGCATCTCGCAGCACCCTTGAGACCAATTGAAAAATAGAAGTTGGTGGCATGAGCTTTCATAGACTTAATCCTGCATCGTCAGATGCATCTTTTCTATAATAGCTCCAAACTAATTTCTTCTCTCTGTGTTATGTAAACTCAGTGATAGCTGATGGCTTCCATGTCACTGGGCTAGTGAAACTGCTGGGTTTATGCTGGACTTTAAAGGAACTAGCCAAGGTGATTCCTAAAACATTCCTAACTATTCCTGTTCCTAAAATAGGTTCACCACCTTGGACCACTCCTTTCGCATTCAAAATAAAAGCCAGAGGCATTCAATATCCCACTGACATGGGAGCTGCCAGCTGCTACTGATGTTAACTGTCAGATAAAACAGCATCAGTGACAATTTTGGTGTAAAAATACCAACTGGGAGAAATGAGCTTTACTTTATATAATATTTGTATGGCACACATTCTAAGCATGCACTGCTTCTGTAACTTGTCTCACATTTGTACCATATCTCATTTTTATGGTGTCATGCCCTCAATTTCCTTTTTCTAAATATATTTCTTTGCTTTGAATCTGCCAATGTGGGAACATAATAGGGATATATCATGATTAGCAAAGAGAAATTGAATTTATTAAAAGCTTAATTAGATTTAAATGAAACAATCCTTTCCTTCTAATCCTGAGCTTTTAACAATGACTGCCAAGTATGACAGACTCATGAAATGTAAGGAAACAGAGAAAATGATTATATGTTCTCCTGTAACATGAAGGGCAGTGCTTCTTTGTGTGAAAAAGCCTATCCAAAATATTACATCATCCTTTACTAACACAATGTTTGTGTCTGGTTTTGTTTTAGATTCCCCTGACTGAAAGGCAGAATTAATTTCCAAAATTATACTCCACAGTGTATCTTTCATTTTAAGTGCCCTCAACTTAATTTATGGTACCAGTTTTTATGTAAAGCCTTCAGTTCAAAAAAACAAAAAACAAAAAACAAAAAAAAAAAACCTGTGCACTTTACAGCATATTTGATTGTCAGCATGCTGCAGCAATCACTTGTAAACAAACAGCTCATATTTTACAACCAAATGAAAATAGAGGGCAGATACTGGGTCAAGCAAAACTAAATAGGCAGCTGGACAAAACTGAGTGCTCTTGTTTTTTTCTTTGCAGTTAGAAACCAAAGATAGAAAACCATGTGGTTGAAGCTGGTTTAACCATTTGACTTAGCTAAGGCTTCTTTCAAACTAGAGATCCAGAACACACTCTGTGGTTTGACCTATATGTTATGTTAATTGTATGTGAGCAATTAACATGTTTATTAATTTATTTTTAAAGCTGCCATGGGGAGAGGGTAGAAAAGATCAGGACTGAAAGGCACAAGGAATAGATTTTTAACCTTTTTGTTTCCTTGGCAGTGCAGATAAAAGACTCTCAATTTAAGCTAGTTTAAGCCTGAAAGGGAACTTCACATAGGTATTCACTGTATGTCTCTTGTGCATCTGCATCTGTGGCAATACATACTATATGCTGAATAACATCTGAAGCAGTGATTCTCAACCTGGCAGGCTTCAGATATTACTGGATTTCAGCTCCCAGAATTTCTCATGTTGGCCATTTATGGCTGGGACCTCTGGGAGTTGAAGTCCAACAACATCTTAAGACATCCCCCTCTCAAGTTGAAAACTAGTGATCTAAGTCCTAGGGTTCATTCTCACAGTGATGACACCAGAATTTATCAGGAGATGGATACTGCCTAGCTCCAGCTCTTCTGAATGAGGAAATGCTCTTTTCTCCCAGGGACAAAAGTATCTGATGTTACTTGGTCCTGGTTGTAGGTAGTATTCAGGTGGGAGGTTGTCTATTTGATAACCAACCATGAAATAAAAAGACCAAACACAAAACATTGGGTTAAACTAGGGGACTTTATTTTACCTAAAACCTATTTAACAAATTGAACCTGGGGATGAGTGGGGGAGCAACGTGATGCCAGTCCAGGTGACATGAGGTGTCAACCTGTGATCACCTCCTTAGCCTTCCCATGGGCAAAACACTTGATCCTGTTTACTGGAAGGCAAACTCCAGGCACTTGTCCTCAAGTCTGGAGACTTTGCAGGAGAGAGCAAACCCCTGGTCAGCCCCATGGGGAGGCTCCTTCTCTGCCACCCAGTTCCCCAGACCTGTGAATTCCATTCCAGAGTCCAATCCTTCACCAAATGTGCACCAAGGTGTACACTGAGCTCTGGTATTTCCACCCCCATTACTTGCCAATGACATCCTATCTATAGACAAGCAGTTTTGCTGTCTAGACATATGGGACTCCCCCCTATTCATTTTCTGTTACACTTTATAGAAATAACTTTGACCAAAAACTATTCCAAATTTGGTAACCAATTCTATTGGCAAACCTCTGGGGTAGCAATGGGTTGTAAGTTTGCCCCAGAATTAGCAAACGTATACATGGACCAATTTGAATGCTCATATATATTAAGTAATGAACTATTCCCCCCCCTCCCCCCAATATAAATACGTGGAAGAGATTTTTAGATGATATTTTTTGCATATGGGTGGGAACTGAAACTTCTTTGAAGGAATTTTTGTTTTTTCTTAATGATATCCATGAAAGCATCAAATTTGATATGATATATAATTCCTGTACAGTTAATTTTTTGGATGTTAATATTCATACAACAAGGGGCTCGTTTGAAACAAACTTATACAGAAAATCAAGGGTTCTTAATTCTTTTTTAAGATATGACAGCTATCATCCAAGGCCTCTTAAAAATAACCTTCCATATTCACAATTCTTACGTATCAGATGTAATTGCAAAACACTGGAAGGATATGAAAGAGAATCGAACATTACAAGCCTCCAGTTTTTGGAGAAAGGGTATCCCTTTGATGTCATTAAAGAGGCATATGACAAAGTATGTAGGATAGGCCAAAAGAAACTTCTGTTTGAGTCCAAACCCAAAAAGGTACCTGACAGGGTGGTTATACCACTTACTTTCAATACACATTCACAGAGAGTGAAAGAAAGTATCATGAAACATTGGCACTTGCTGGAAAACATACCAGGATATAAAATGTTATCAAGTCTGGAATTTTATAAAAATACCCCCAAAATCCCTATCCCAAAATGCATCTGTGGAGGTAATCAGGTGGCCCTTTTTCCCTGGCATCACTTGATCATAGGAGACTCCAAGCAAGCTCTGCATCTATAGGGTGAAGTATGACTCCTGATGACCCTAATGGAAAGGCATTATGGGAGCTGCCCCTGGCTGCCATGACCTGAAAGCGGAGAGACCACATAGGCAGCCAGCCTCAGTTAGGAGTTGCAAACAGGAAGATTTCCTTCACACCTAGGAGACAGATTTACAGATACAAGCCATTCCGGTATCAATCGTTCTCCCATGACAAAGGATGCCTATAGATCAAGTGATGTGTAAATTTGGTTTTACTTTGATGTAGGACAAAAGCCTCCACTGACTACGTGACTAGGAACCTATTTAAAGTCCAGGTTTTCCTTTGTTCGAAGATCCATGTTGGTGGCAGGCAGGCACTCTGTCAGTCTGCTTCTCCTGGTTCCACGCACCCCTTTCCCCATTTTCCTTCAGTGTTGCTGCAGCTACCTTGATTCCGAGGGAAACCATTTCCCATTGCAGGCGAATATTTCTATTAGAAGGCCTTGTGTTCTCTTTCCATTTTTCCTCCTTTTCTTCTATTAGCCTTGAGTGATTGCATGAGTGAATCTATGTGTGTGAGTGTGTCTCCCTGTGCATCAATAAACTAGATTAAAATTCAAAGACTTTGCCTTTGCCTCAGGTCCTGGAAGTTCTGGTCCCTTTGTAAACACTGCTGGGATTCGATCTGACAAGGGTACTTGTAAGGGGCCCTATATTGGTGTGTTGAGCTAATTAATATTCTCCAAAATTTGAGCAGATATCCTTACAAAAACAAACCGATGTTTGCCTATAAACGTACTCAAAACATCAAGAACATATCAGTACGGGCAGACTCTGGCTTTCCAGTCATACAAAAGAGTCTGACTGTCAAGGGACATCATATCTGTGGACATTGTTCAGTATGTAGACATAGCAGCAACTTGAAATCTTTTGTGAACACTGCTGATGGCAGAAGGTTTGAAATATATAAGTTTTTCACATGTGCAAGTAAAAATGTTATATACATAATTGAATCCCCTTGTAAACTACTGTATGTGGGTATGACCAGCAGAGAGATAAGAACACGAATCATTGAACCAGAAGTTGTATTAAAAAACCCCATAAAATAGAAGCCCCATTGGTAAAACATTTTTAGAGGAACGCCATGCTTTTGATTCATTCAAATTTTGGTGCATAGATGGGATTTCCAATATTAAAAACATAAAACAACTACAAATATTGGAACTAAAATGGATTCATCATCTGAAATCTGAATCCCCAGTGGGTTTAAATGAAAATGTGAATTGGTTAGTTTGAGTTTTTGTATGTTTTCCATACCCTATGTTTCTCCCTTAGTTCTTACTCTTTAAGTTTTGACAGAGTGGTTCCCACTACCAGTTTGGCTAGCCAGATAAGAGACTCTGAAAATAGGAGAAGAATTTAATTAAAATTTGGATGCATGGATGGGATATTTCTTCCAAAGAATTGGAACTCATATTGGAGATCTGAATCCCTGTTGTGCCCAAGTGAAAGTTGGGTATTTGAGCTTTGTATTTTTATTGTTCTTTTACACCCAGGGTTTTCCCTTGGTTCTTTTCCTGAGTCTTGGCAGGATTGTTCCAATTACCAGAGCAGCTGTCTATATAAGGGCCTTAGTGAGCAGTATAAGATCATTGTTGCTTCTGAGTTGAGCGCAGACACGTTGTGTTTAATAGTTGTCGAAATGCGTCTGGCCTCTAGTGTTTTATATCATTTTATGTTTTGATTTTTTCACATTTATAGAATTCTTAGTGGGGTATTGTTACCCTTTTAGAAACCTTTACTGGCTTTTTTGTTCCAGGGTCTGAGTTTTCTGACCTTGAGTTTGGACATTTTATTCATTCTTTACTACTGTTCATTTTTCAGTGGGGTATTTATACCCTTTTAGAAATGTTACTGGCTTCTCTATTTGAGGGTTTAATTTATCCCTTATTTCTTCACAGTTGTGTGTTTTGGTAATTGGAGATGGGTTACATTTTATTCGGATATATTTTACATACATAAATATTGTTTTTGGTAGAACCCTTCAGTTTGGTTTTGTATCCTATCTATAGACACCACCAATGCTAATGGACAAAAAAACATGTAAAAGGGAAAAGATTCCTACTTCGTCCTAAAGCGACCAGCAAAGCTCACATTGCACTGCAGCAAGGAAGGAAAAGTGGATCCCAAAACAAAGATCACAGAATGTTTGTGAGGAGGCAGGCAGGGCTTAAATCAACTCTGACTCTGCCCCCTGCATGTGATAGCTTGGCACCTTGCACCAAGCCAAATTAATACTGGCCTCAAATTATGGAGGCCATCAAACTACACCCTGCAATGCAGCATCATTTGATGCTCAGGTTCAGGTATGCATTGAATTTTCAAACACCAGTACTTGAAACATCAGTAGTGTCCTGGGAAAGTGGCCAAGTATGCTGATAGCAACACACTCAGAGCTAGATAAAGTTTCACAGTCAAAGGACACAACAAAGGTCTGTGCAAAGACAGAATAATAATAAATAATAAAATTTTATTTGTATCCCACCTCTCTATCAAAGATAATCGAGGCAGATTACATATTAAAGCTCCATACAAAATCCCAATATCTCCTTTCCTTCCCTCCGCTAAAACAGAATTAAACAGTAAAATACTAAAATATCTAAAGTAAAATAATCCAATTAAGATAAACAATGAGCATAGAACAGTCAACCGGGTAAACATATTAGGTGTGTGGCCTGGATTGCTATTCGGGGAAGGTCTGCCAGAAGAGATCTGTCTTGACAGCCTTTTAAAAGCTGTCTAAGCTAGTAATAAGATGGATCTCCTCTGGCAGGCTATTCCATAGTCTGGGAGGGACAGAGGAAAAGGTCTTCTGGGAGGTTGCAGTCAATCTGGTCTTTATAGGTTGCAATAGTTTTTCCCAAAAGGCCCTAAGTGCATGGGGAGGACTGTACAAATGGAGGTGGTCTCATAAATAGGTTGGATCCAAGTAATGTAGGGCTTTAAAAATTATAACCACCACCTTGTACTGCACCCAGAAATCAATAGGCAGCCAGTGGAGTGATTTGAAAACCGGTGTAATGTGGTAAATCTAGATTTTCCCGTGACCAGCCTGGCTGCCATATTCTGCACTAGTTGAAGTTTCCATACTAATCACAATGGTAGCCCCATTTAGAGTGCATTGCAGAAGTGAGTTGTGAGGTTACCAGAGCATGTACCACAGTTGCCAGGTCCCCCAGATCCAGGAAAGGACACATCTGGTGTATCAGCTGAAGCTGATAACAAGCGTTCCTGGCCGTTCCATCTACTTGATTTGTCATCTGGAGTCAAGGAGCACTTCCAGACTGCAAACACAGTCCTTAGAGAGTGACCCAGTCTAGGACTGGAGGTTGTATCACAATACCTGGATAAGGCCCCCTACTATGAGTACCTACATTTTGTCTGGATTCAGTTTTCGTCTGTTTTTCCTTTTCCAGTCCATTACCACTTCAAGACATTCATTGAGAGGAGAGATGTCATCTGAATTTGAAGCTGAAGACTGAGAAGTCAATGATCCAAAGTCCAGGGTTCCAGAGAGCAATGAAATAAGGAAGCAAATCTAAATGTTGAGAAGTCCAGAGAGAAATGTCAACCAGCAATCCAAGGAGGAAGGTTTTCAGCCAGGAAAATAAGATAGGTCAGTATCAGATATGCTTTTGCAGGGAGGCTCAGATAATCTCTGACACCTAGGCAGACATTCTGCACCTGTTTAAATTCCCAAACTGCAGGAACCCAGCTGTGCCTGATTATCTTGACATTTTTGATAAAGACTCCTTGAATGCCAGAGGCCCTCTGTTTCTGCTCATCGCTGGCTGAAAGTAGGTACTTTAGCTGCTGCTGTCCCTTCTCCCTCATCCATGTCTGTAGGCTCTGTTGCTGGAAGCCACAAACTCTGTAGGAGCTGGTAGGGTCCTCAGCCTGGCTGGGCATGACAAGTAGCACATTAAAGCTTAGATAGCAGATATTTTCCACCATCTTCACGCCAGAACCTTCATTTCATGATTGATTTTTAATGAGTCCTATGCGTTATTATAAAAATATAATATATTAATAAGGTGATAACTTGGAAGTCTTTCATTCATAGGATTGTCATGTTGAAGCTGACAACAATTAGTAACAACAAAATATGTGTGATGGAACCATGACACATGGCTATCAGTAACATTATCAGAAATGCTCAGGAAGGAACAGAAAAAGGCAGTGACAACTCTTTATAATTAATAAATACAGAAAAGGAAATCATGATGCAAATAATCAACATTCAGTTTTGCACTGTTTCATCAATCCACAGCATCACTGTTGCACATCAGTATTGCTACCCTACTCCTGGAATAAAGAGACCAGACACAAGATGTATGGGATAAAAACAGGGCCTTTTATTGACCTATTTATTAAGTTCTTAACAGAACAGCAACTAGTATCATAACCAAAACAAATGTGGGAGACAGGGAAAGCTGCATACCGGTGTCTTACCATCCGCAGACTACCTCTGCAGCTTATCAAGGACGACAACACCTGGCCCCTCAATGACAGTCTATAAGTTAGGTTGCCGTTGGACAGTGTCCTTAAGGAAGCCCAGCAAGAAGTCCCTTCCCAATCTGCAAAGATTAAAGTTGGGGTATACCTTCAAGCCAGACCCAAGGTCTATTCCTTTCATCCACCTCCCAGGTTGCAAGGCCTGTAGAGGTGCTTCCAGAAATTTTCCTATCACCCAGTAGGGTGTCCAAGGTGCTCGCCGAGATCAAATCCAAAGATTTATGCAAAATATAAATGTTAAATACGTCCAATTAAAATCAACAAATTTCAAGATAAATCATGTATTATTGTGACACCACCTCAGCCAATCTCCCTTATGCCACTGGAAACAGTGGGGTGTAGGCGAAAAACCCCATGGAAAAGGGGGAAAATTCCTACATGGCCCATAGGTGACCAAGTGAGACTTCACACTACACCAGCAGTGGGTCGACGGTTAATCCAGGCATGAGGCACCTAGGGGATGACAGGCAAAGCGTGCCCTTAACCACTCGATGGAAGGGAAAGGAAATAAGAAATAGATAAAAGAGAAAAAAGGGGGTTGATGAGAATTTTTTAACCAAACCCAGGGACCTCAAAGAACTCAGCCACAAATCTATGCTGCTGCTCTTCTCGACAGTTAACCCAGGAATGAGACACCTAGGGGATGGCAGGCAAAGCATGCCCTTAATCACGCCCCCTAGGAGCCTCATGCCAATGCCACCAGCCATAGCGTGACTTAACTGCTCTGGTCTCCACCAGTAGGGCGGCAGCAAAAAGCCCATCCCAGCTCCACAGACTCTGGCGTAGAGGGGGGTGGGATGGCCAATGTAATGGGCAGTTATTTGAATTCAAATGTAGGGAAAATCCATTATACAAAACACTAGCAACTAGTATTCCCTTATATCAAATTTAAGGATTTCACTTTACTTCACTAACAAGATCAATAATAACAGACACAAGACTCCCCCCCCCAACTCGCACCATGCTTTATTGAAATAATATTCGGAGAAGTTTGCCACCATGCTCGCTTAAGCTTGGAATGTAATTTATTTTATGTTCCTCCCTTTCTACATGCAACTAGGAGTATCATGTTAACTCCACAACAGGCTAGATTAGGTCTCAAAGGTGATGCTGTGAGCTTGCTGACTGAACATCAATTTGAACATGGGTCTGAGAAACTGGTACAATTGCTATAACACCATAAAACCTTACAACAGGTCCACTATTATCTATCACCAGTGGTATAGTGGAGCAAAAGTTTACAAGGTCAAAGTGCTGGGAGTGTAGCTTAGGCACAAAAATAATGCTAGTGGAGTCGAAAATCTCAACAAAAGTAGTGTTTTTGCACCTCATCAGACTTGTTGCAAGAAGAAACCCACATATTAGCACATTTGTCAGGCTTGTCTGCAAGAGAGAAAAAAGGCACACAAAACTATCATGCAAAACTTTCCAGTGTGAATAGCTGAAATGCATACAGTGGAAAAACAAACACTGTGTATTAACACTCTTCAGTTAATAGGAGAGAATACATACAATAGATAAAATGCATAACTAAATGCATATATAAGATATAAATAAGCACATTAAGAATGTGATTTTAAAATTCTAATGCAGGTCTCACAATATGATCTAAAATGAGAATAGGAAGGGATTCAAAGAAACACAAGGAAATCAAGACTAGGAGATTTTCATTCTCCCATTTTAGCTACATTTATCATAATAGCTAAAGGAGTATTTTGTGGTGGCTTAGGCAGACATGGACATTTAAGACACAATAGTTTTATAAAAGATCTGCTCTTCATGGAGATGAAAACTGTGAGAACTAGTTGGCTGGCACAGATCCGATCAGCTGCATACATTTTTGAATTCTCCTTGAAAACTGCAGTGATGTATCTATACACCAGTATCTACCACTATGCAACACAGCCCAACATCGGGTATGTTCCAATATGCTTCTTTTAATCTCCACATCTCACCATGAAAGTAAAGATAAATGACCCTCTGCTTCGCATAGCTTCATATTAATCACAAAACCACAAAACAGTTATTTTAAGCAGAATATATCAAATGGTATTTTGGATGAGCAGAAGGGATCTAAGACAATTCATTTTTTTCAATCTTGAATGTTTTCAAGATTTAGGATTTTTGAAAACTTAGCCACTTATAGCTTCCCCTGAGGCTGAACTTAAGCTGTATTTGTTGAAGTAAAATAAAGACTAAACGTTCTGCAGGGGAAATTGCTTATGAACATAGAGGAGAGAGAGAGAAAACAGAATTTATTTGGGTCTCATAGCAGAGGAAAACAACAACAGTAGCAGCAGCAATACCCAACAGAGCTTCAGATGCAATGGAGTCATTTACATGCATATATTATATTACTGTCATTATATTTTCCATCAACTTTACTATAAGGGTAAATGTGTTTGATTTCATTCTGAGAGGTTTGTTTGCATGTAATAGAGAAGATATGGCAGTGTTTGGATAATAAAAAAGTTGAAATGATCCTCCACTCCTAACTTTCATTGTGCCTAATGTAGTGTTACATCTGGCTGACAAGAAGGGCTGCCCAGGATCACTGACCCATACGGAACAGCCATATTTCTGGCAGAAATAAATTAACCAGATATCAAATAGGTTGCCTTGCAGGAATGATCAATGCAAGGAGGAGGACAAGGCAGACAACAAGGGAATATATACAATTGGTATTGTTGAGGTGTTTTAATTCTATTTATAGTTAGTGTTTTAAATGGTTTACAGTG
Organism: Sceloporus undulatus; assembly: GCF_019175285.1. Classification (NCBI taxonomy): domain Eukaryota; kingdom Metazoa; phylum Chordata; class Lepidosauria; order Squamata; family Phrynosomatidae; genus Sceloporus; species Sceloporus undulatus. The sequence continues at coordinate 62,035,215 of NC_056524.1, read as the reverse complement.
ATTTTACTTGTCATACTGCACTGAGATATTTTGATATAGGGTAGGACAGAAATATTTTAATAAATAAGTAAAATAAATAAAGATTGCTTTCATCCACACTATCCCCGATTCCCAGTGTTTCTGCAAGAATCCTTCCTAAATGTACATCTGTGTATCAGTCTCAGTGCATGCCTTTGTTGTTGATAATTGGTATCAATTTTCACTTATTGTGACCTGATTATGAAAGAAATCTAGGACATCCTGTTACTAACAGACCTGCTAAGATCTTGCAAGGTGAGGGGTGTGATTAAATTTCTCCACAGGTGTTGTGGTCTTCAATCTTTCCTACTATCTTCAATTTTACCTAGCCTCACCACCAATGACTCACGTCTCATGATACATCCAAAGGACAATAACCTTAGTTTAGTCATTTTAGCTTCTGGGGAGTGTTCAGACTTGATTTGCTTTAGAACCTATTTAGTTCTTTTTGACATTCCATGGTATCTGTGGGCCTGAACAGACAGGCCAAAATAAAGCTGCTTTGGGTCACTTTGGAGATATGCTGTTTAAATGACAGAGACATCTAAAGAGGCCAGAAGCTGTTCCAAAGCTGTGCTCCAGTCCTTAGGACTGGAGCATGGCTTTGGCGCGGCTTCTGGCCTCTTAGTACTCATGCATCATTTAAACAGCATACCTCCAAAGTGACCCAAAGCAGCTTTATTTTGGTCTGTCTGTTCAGGCCCTGTAAAACTCTCTTCCAGCAACACATTTCAAATGGATTTGTTGTGAATGCACACACAATATAAATAAAGGAGCTCATGGTCTAGCTGATGCAGCCAGATTGGGCTATATGTCAGTTACTCTCTTTACCATTAGAATGCCCAAGCTCAAGTGGGAGAAGTGTTACTAGATTACTGCACTACACTCTTATAGTGCTCCTATTCCACTTTTACTGCTCTAGTTGCCCCCTGCTGCATTCTGGGATTTACAATTGAGGCATTTAGAATTCTCAGCCAGAGAGCTCTTAGGCCTCACTGAACAACAAGCCCCAAAATGCTATAGGAGGCACCCAGAGCAGTAAAAGTAGAATAGCAGCACTATAAGAGTGTAGTGCAGTAATGTCTCTAATCACCTGGGCAGGTGACTAATTCTTTGGAATTTATTTTGAAATTTCACTAACATTTATATCATTTTGTTTTTTTAAGTTGTCTGTTACTTAGCAGTGCTAATACAAGAATAATGAGAATGCCTGAGGCCAAGACACTCTCATTTCTCTGCCTAAAGATCAGAACATGTATATGTATGTGTCTTCAAGTTGCCTGTCAGTCTTTGGCAACCCCCATGAAATTCATAGGCTTTTCTTAGGCAAAGTATACTCAGAGGTGGTTTTGCCTTTCTCTGAAATTGGCAGTGTGTCATCCAATTATTAAAAAGGGCTGTCCCTACCTAGCTTCCACAATCAGACAGAATCTGAAGCCTTTAGGGTAAATAATCTCTCCATAGCCTGGGAATAAATTCTTTGGAAGCACAGGTGGCTGAAAGAGTTAGCTCAAATTTGCTCAGGGATCTCACCGTGATCCTGAATCTGTTCTGTTCTGCTGCTAGCTGTTCATCTGGTAGGAGTGGCATAGAAACTAGCCTATTTCCCAAACAGAAAATAAGGGTCTGTACAGACTGCCCTTAAGGGGCAGCTTGCAACCGCCTTCAGCTGTGCCGGATAGGGGTCACAGCAACTGCACACTATGGCCCTGATCTGGCCTTTCCAGAGTGCAATAGCCATGGCACCACAGCTTTAAGGTGCTCCTTTGGTGCTGCGTTGTGTGGATGCAGTGTCAGAGGAGTGGCGTGCGGCATCATGCTGCTCTGGGGGTGGAGTCAGGGTGTGCATCATGTGGATGTTACACCCTGACTCCGCCCCAAGATGGCCTTTATGGCTGGTTTGCACAGCCCTAACACAGCATGGGTAACTTCAGGCCATTTAGTCCAGATACTGAAGAACCCGCCTAGCATATTTGGAAAGCAACAGAATTTGGCAAACTTGAATAGAGATGGTATAACAAAATGGTAAATAGGGTATTCCAGAAACAGGAGGGGGAAGTGCTAATAGGTCAATATACTTTCAAAAATGCACTTAAAAAGGGTTGTCTTGATGGGTTCTGAGTGTCAGTTCTAAAATTAATCAGCTACACTATTTCCATTTCAAAGCTATCCTGAATAATTAGCTTATTTCCCTCACTTGTTTAGTAAGGCAGATCTGTACATTTTAGTAGGCAATTATTTCAGTTTCATATTTAAATATGTTTAACACAGGCATGACAAATATATGTAACCACATTCAGGAGCAAGCAAGCATTAGAGGCAGATTCTTTTCCCCCCCCATGTATAATGAAATCAGTTTGGTTGGGTTGATATTAAAGATAATCTAATGTCATGGAAAGGCAATCAAAGCTGCCTAAAGTTCCTTCAGGGAATGAGTGGAGCTGCCTGATTATTCCATTGTTCCTTATTTATTGCTTTTGGATGTTATGAAATAGCCACTGCTGAAACTATCAGGATTACACAGATCAACTGGCATAGATCTTAACATATTCCCTTGGAGATGTTTGATTGGATTGTGTTTGATACAGACTACAGCAGTCCCATTAAAATTAGTGGGACATAAATGAGTCATGATGCAGTTGTCTCTGTGAGTCCAGTAAGACTAAAGTATTGTTAACTTTAGTTAATAATTTCAGATTCTCTCTATGGCATAAATCTTACTGTTAATCTTAACTAGAATAGACCCATTGAATGACAGATAACATGGTGAATTAAAACTTAAATATGTTTCATTCATTTAACAGGTTTATTCTAGGTGGCACTAACACGAGGATTCAGGATTATAACTTTAAAAGGGAGATTTCATACTTTTATTTATCTGGAAGGTTTCAATTTTCACCTTTTGACTGACCCTACAAGACATTTGTTTTACAAATGAAAAGGGGGCAGCATCAGACTTGAGAAGGAAAGGAAAAGAAAAGATGTAAAGCACTGAGAGAAAAAATGAAGTGTAATAAAACAGTAAAATGCCCAGTGCATTTCAGTGACAAATTTCTCTAAGGACACAACCATCCAGTGTTCCAGTATGAAGAAAAAGTTTTTCACTGATATGTGTTGAGTATTTTACTAATTTATTAAATTTCACATTTTAGTACCATTTTGAGGTCTTTCTTTAAACAACTTTACGGTCTTTTCTATTCTCATCATAAAAACTGTGAGTGTGAGAGAAGACATGTTACTTCCCTCCTACCCTAAGATTCAGTAGAACAACTCGTTATTTTACCAGCATGTAGCACTCAAGAGTGACTATGAGAAGGTGATTCTCAAGCTGTTATTTCATGTACAGCCATAAGATTTTTCTTTGTGGAGAGTGGACTTGCTGTCAGCTGGTAATTGTATTATGGCATTCATACATGCTGCTCTGTGGGATTGCTGTAGACTTCACTGTTAAAGGAGTTCCACTTATTTGATGTCTTAGGTCTCAAATTTCTTGCCATGTTTCCTGGTATAATTTTGAACCAGAGCTTGTTATGTTGCTCATGAATAATGGATGTGCTTTTCTCTCCCGTTTCTCTCTGGAGATACAGCAGTTTAAATAGTGTTAAATTTTTAGCATTTTAGCATTGTATTGTTTTGCAGTCATGATATGTATATGTGTGTATAGGTGCATGCACACACATAGAATATAAAAGAACATGTGTTCATAGACCTTGCAGAAACTTTTGGGAATTACAATGTTGCCTGATTTGTACTATTTCCTTTTCCTATAAATGAGATTCCTATAAAAGAGATTAAGGATTCATTTTTCTGGTAACAGAGTTTGTAGGAACATACAACAATCATTTCTGACTTACCTCTCATAGGGCTTACTTGGCAAGATTTTTCAGAGGGAGTTTGCCTTTGCCTTCTTATGAGGCTGAGAGAAGGAGATTTGTCAAGGTCACCTGATAGGCTTCCATAGATAAGTTGGGATTTGAATCTTGTCTCCCAGAGTCCTAGTCCAAGACCCAAAGCACTACATCACACTGGCTCTTTATTGTTGTTCTTGTTGTTTAGTGCTTTCAAGTTGTTTCTAATATATGGGCACCCTAAGGCAATCCTATCGAACAATTTTCTTGGCAAGATTTGTTCAGATGGGGGAACTTATGGCATGGACAAAAAAACCCGACTGCACTCCAATGGGATGCACCCAGGTTGGGGGTTGCAAGCAGGTATTATCGCATATAATTTGCCACCAATTCTACTGGGGGAGTGCAGCCCTGCTACATCCTGGGTCCTAGGTATGCTTCAGAGGCTGCTTTTTGAAGATGGAAAGCTTCAAAATCATGAATTTCCCCATGGTTAGCTGTGTGCTGTTTACACTATGTATCTTCGAAACCTCAAATTAGGTCTGGGCTGTTTATACAATGGCTGGTCCCAATTCTGGATTCTCACCCATTGTCCAGCATTTAAAAGACTTATCTTTTGCTCTTGGTTTTCCAGAAAACCCAGAGCCAAATGTGGCAATGATGGTGGACTCTCTTTCCTTGCAGTCCCTGCGAGCACCCTGCCAAGAGAGCAGAAGTTGTTCTGAAGGCAGAATGAGGCTGGGCACTTTGTTCTGACCTCAGAGTGACTCTGTCCTTCAGAGGCACTGCAGGCCAGCTCATAGGGACCATGTGGAAAGGCAGCCACCCATTGTCAACTGAAAACTGACAGCAGGTAAGGAGGGACTCATATGGATCCAGGGAACATCCAGGAAACAGGGAATCGACTATTTCCCCCACCTCTGCCATGTACATTTTACTCTCAATGGGTAAGCAACCTGTGAAAGATAAACATACATCATACAGGCTATCAAAGCCAGTCCATCTTTCCCATGGGAAAATAAGCTGGCTTACCTCTTTTGGCTTCAATTCTGGATCCGGGATGCCCCTGGATGTTATCATAACTAGAGCACCACTGATTTAAATGCGATGCCACTGCCTGGAATCTCTCCGACTAAGCTTTAATGTGCTACTTGTCATGCCCAGCCAGGCTGAGGACCCTACCAGCTCCTACAGAGCTTCTTAGCCCCAAGTGTTTCTCCATTCATGTTAACAGATGAATCTGGATGTTAATGGAAAAGGTAGCTCATTGTGCACAAGACAATGTGTATAGTGCTTCTTGTCCCTTGCCAACTCTTGCAGGCAAATGAGCTGTACATTTAAGCATATGCATGGTACTGGACTAGAATGAGTTTTATATGCAATAATTACACCAAGTATATGTTTACAATAGGTAATTAATATTGGCTTATATATGAATATAAGCAAGAGATTCCAAAACCAGTTATCTGTCCATTATCATAAAGCTACTTCAGCCCAAGTCAAAGGAAAACTTTTCCCATTGATTTCATTATTTGATTCTTGTGGAATGCCAGCTCTCTAAATAGGAAAGTTTGACGGTGATGAATTATGCGGAGGTTTTTATATTTCCAGCTGCACAGTATCAACAGTGATGTATTATGTAGTTCTGACTCACAGTGGTATACACTAACCAATTTGTTAAATCTTGATGAAAAATAATAATGAGAAAAAGTTGGGAATGCTGTCTACTGTTTGACAAAAAAAGAGCTGAGGAACTTATTTTTGTTCCTTGAATTGCCTTTTTTGGCCTAAAATATGCAGTGATATTTCTCCCTTTAACTTCAGTATTTATCTCTTTCCTTGCACATCTGCCTATCTCAAAATATCCATAACTGAATTCAACCTATTGTTGGTATGTGGTGTAACAATTGGCTTTTTTGCCCTTTGAAGTCAGTCAGGCCTGATATAATATCCTTGAAACCTGGGTATCTCCCTTCCAAAAATCTTCATGGATTATAAAACACACATTTCACTGTGATTACAGCTGATTCTTTTAAAACATTTTGTTATCAGTAGCCACTAGCTGAGAACAGGCCAGCAGCAAATTCTTAACATTATAATATTGTAAGTATATATATGTTGAATTATCAAAATGTTATCAGTTTTAAAATGATTTGGGTAATATGCAAACTGCATTACATCTGTCATGTGTTAGTCCTCAGTGGCATCACCTAACCCATGCAAGGAGAATAAATTACCTTAAAATAAGAAATGGTAGTAAATCACACTTACTGTTATAAGGTCAGCATCAAATAGTAAAACCTAAAGCTTAGACTGCTTGAGATTACTGTCTGTTTATAGAGCTGACAAAGCCCAAAGCCTCATGCTAAACCTCTGGAAATGAAAGCATTTTAGCAGAGTCTAATATGCTTCTTGGTTTAGGTGGCAGGATAATCTTTCCTATTCTTGCGCTAACAGCAGAAAATGTGAGGCAGCTATTCAATTTTGACATATGACACAGAAAGAGAAGTAAATATAACAAAATTGCTTTTGGGGATGGGTTGGGGTTACAGGTAAAAAGATGAAATATAAGAAAGTATTGGGGTTAGAATACCCAGTCTGTCCACAGCCAACTGCCATAGTTCCACACTTCCACAAGTTAGTCTTAATGTTGCTGCTTCTCTTTGAGTTGAAATAGCTTGCTGCAATCCTGTCTGAGCTGAAGTATCTCCTTATGGAAGCTATTGTTAGCAGACATCTCATATTTGAATTTATAGTGATGCTGGTAAGAAGCTTATGATTTGGAGGATGGACTTCTTTGTACTGATATCTTGGAAACACTTATTTTGGTGTCATGTCACTTTTCCAGAATGTGTCATATAACATAAATTTCCTGTGTGAAGGATGATGAGTTTATGATGGTGACACCAATGAATACCATTTCTCCTCCCTTTTTATCATATCACCACATTGAAACAGATTGGCTGGAATTTATAATCACAGATATGGATGAATAATCTACAATTATATCATCACATTTCCAGTTTCTATATACAGTTGTGAAAGAAGGATGGTGAAGAAAGCTAATAGGGATAAAACCAACTCATCTGGAATATAGTGCTGGAGATTCAACAGATACCATGGATTGCGATAAAGACAAGTAAAGGTTTCTACAGCAAATACTTTCCCTAAAATCCAAGGTGGGAAAACTGAGCATGTCATAATTTGGACATAATTTGGACTCACTAGCAAAGACAATATTGTTTGGTAATGTAGATGGCAGTGGAAAAAGAGGAAAAAAAGATGAAGAGATAATGGAAGCCATGGCCCTGCGCCTGCAGGTCCTGCGCAGGGCTATTAATGATAGAATGACTTGGAGGTCTTTCATGTATAGTGTCACCATATGAACTGATACCAGTTTACAACAATTAAGTATTGTTTGCATTTACTTGGCAGCCAAAGGATGGTTAAAAACCAGTTGTAAACTGCAACAACTGATGATCAAGGAGAATGCTTTGTTTGTTGTGTTGTTTCATTCTGCAATGCTTCTTTTGTAGCCAATATCCTTTTCTCAGTATATAGACATGCCCTGGATCATTTTTAGTTTCAGTTTCAAACCTTAACCTAGATAGTAAACTTCTGGTCACATTTCATAAGATTTCATTAATGAAAGAATTCCATTTCATGCATTTCTTGATATAAATATTGCAATAGGATCATTAAAAGAGTTCTTCCAAACTATAATCTGACTGCTATCACTGGACTTCAGCCATCTCTTTCCCCAGCATGATTTAGGCCAGCTGGATGATTTGACTGGAATGATACATAATTTTGGTATGTAACGAGTATGGTAGGTTTTCAATATAATTTTGGCTATAAAGCAATAAACAAGATTAGCTGTAGATATATCTCCACCTCATCAGAATAAGTGGCATCAGTAAAAATGTTATTCTAGCTTTGTACATGAAGAGAACATAAAAATATTTTTGAATGAAATATTATCTAATGTTAAATACTATTGCAGTGCAATCAATAAACACTTTCTAATATTTAGTGGTAGATCAACACTCCTAAACTCATTTCTGAATTGGATTTATTTAATAGGAATAGTCTCTAATCCCAGACACATAATATTTAGATAGCTAGATCAATTTATTGAATTCGTCTACTGACCATTTCAAACAACATATCATATGTATGAAGGAGTATTTCAGACAATATAGTTTGGCATACTGTGGAATCTTTGTTGGGATCGCAATGTGTGAAAGAATGATGAAATATGCCTATCTCTCACATTACTATCCTGATTGGTATTATTCCCTTATGATTTCTTTTTAGTGGGAGAAGTGATGTAAGTTGCTATAAAATTTGTATTTCATATGATGTATAGTGTAAGACAGGAGAACCAGCATACTGTAGTTGTCAGAATCTGAGAAGGTACCAATCCCCCCTCAGCCAAGGAAAACCATTGGATGACCATGAACAAGTAATGCTCTTTCAGTCTTAGCAAAAGGCAATGGCAAAACTCTGGTGAATAAATCTTGCCCTTTGACAGGATCACCATAGGTAAGAGTTGACTTAAAAGCACATAACTACAACAATATTTGAAGCATCGTTCTCTGTGTAGTGCTTATTTTCTCCCATCCCACATAGCCCATTTGAAATTCTACAAAGACTAAAAGTAAGAAGAGGGAATGTGTGACCACCTAGTTGTATTTGGAACACAAATCCCATCAGCCATAATCATCCTCACCACTTATGAGGAGCTCGAATTCCACATATTCTGTCGGTATATGTGCCTTCAAACTACCTGTCATCCTATGGTGACCCCATTAATTTTATAGTTTTCTTAGGCAATGAACACCAAGAGATGGTTTTGCCATTTTCTTTGTCTGAAATACATCATGCAACACCTAGTATTTGATGGCTACCTTCCAACCAAGTACTAACCAAAGCTGACCCTGCTTAGCTTTCAAGATCACATGGGATCTGCTGCCTTTAGGATATTAATGTTCCCCATCCTGAAAAGACCATGTCTGTCTAACTAATGATGGATACTCTAGCCAGTTGAGTATCTGCATTAACTATTACCGTTTAATTTTATGTAGAGTCCCCCTTTCTTCCAAATATCATCTGCGGTCAAAAACACACTGCAGAAATAATCCAGTTTGAGACAGCTTTAACTGTTCTGGCTCAATGCTGGGTACTGTAGTTTTGTGAGACATTTAGCCTTCTCTGTCAGAGAGCTCTGCTGCCACAATTATCTGCAGTTCCCAGGATTCCCTAGAGCAGAACCAGAGCAGTTAAAGTGGTCTCAAACTGGATTATTTTTGCAGTGTGTTTTGAACTGTGTGGGATACTTTGGACACTTTATTTTAAAAATGTTTATACTGCTTTTAAGGCAAATCCACTTTACAAGATGAAAATGTAAAGCAAAAAAAGTTAAGTATATTAAATTAAAAGAAACAATAACTGAACATGGCTCTCCTTTCTAGGCATGTTACAAGACAAATGTCCAAAAACATAAAAACTGCCTCAAGTATTCCCATAATTGAGAAGAGGAGACAATTTCTAAAATATATATAATCAGATAGTAAATAATGCTAGCCATAAAATATTTAATGGTGTGGGCCCTGCATTATGCATGTTGGGAGCCTGGATTAATGGGTGGGAGATTGTTGTGAAGTGTATAAATATGTTCTCTCCGAATCCAGAGGGAGAATATTTATTATACATTTATCATTGTTCCTGATAGCCGAAAACAGAAGCATTTTAAAGAGAAGCTTTATGAAGTTAGCATGGTCTTGATTCCATTGAAAAACATACTGCTGATTTACATTCCACACTGAACTTTCTTACCTGTGGTGGTTGCTGCTTCCTGATTTCTACAGGGACAGTCAGCTAAATCACTTGTTTTTACTAGTGGGATTCGGTTGTTAAGTGCCTGAGAGAGAAACAGGAGAAAATGGAATGTTATTTCAAAATGTGGTTTACTGAAACATTAGAAAATTGGCCTGAGCCTAGAAAGACAAAATACAATCCTTGAAAAAGAATTTCTTTACCTGTTGCTTCTCAGATGAAACAATATTTATCCCTGTTCAGAAAGCTTTCCCATTAAACACCACTTGAGTCTCTTATTGTAAGCTAGAGAGCCTGAATCCCTTTGATTGATCCCACTAGAATAGCCCCAGCAAATCAATTGCTAAATAATAAGTGAACACAGAGGTAAATCCCATTGATTCAGTGGGTTTACCCTAGAAGGGCCAACCAACAGGATTCAAGCCTGAGATGATATCATAAGGTAACATTCCCTTGAACCTAAATCACCACACTGTAGTCATAGACATACAGCATTACATGTAATGGTGTTTGATTTACTGTAGAGGCAATGTGGTTAACCTTTCTTCTGTCAATGGCAGCATTCCCTCTGGCATAATCTGTGTAGGCTGCATGGCAGTTGTGGGTGGAACCAGAACCAAGCTTCTCCCCTTGGCTTTCTCCCTCCCCCCCCAACATTAACACTTGGTTTTCATTGGCTTTCCTTTCCTGATCTCCTGATTGCTACCAGGGAGTTTTTGATATTTGGCCAAGGGTCCACTGAAATTAGATTGAACAGAACTACCTGTCCTACCTGGAGAAGGCTTCCTCAGACAAAGAAAAGACAGAGGAGCACCAGGGTGATGGCCCCAAGTTGGAGCTTGAAGAGGCTGGTACTTCTACCAGAGGTAGGATCTGATCTTTCCCAAACAGCAGCTGTGGATCATGAAGAGGCAAAGAGTCTCTTTTACCCTTTTTGAGCAATATAAATCAAAGTGCAGGGGGCAAAATTTTAGGCAGTGCCCTGCACCACTTCAAATATGATTAGCTAATGCGATGAGCTGGACTGATTAACCACTGGTTACAAATTATCTCAGCTCAATAAGGCTGTAAAACAGCAGCTCCCAAACCTCTTTTCCTAGAATTTCTAGTTTCCTGTCTCTCTGACCTTGAGTATGTATTTTAGCATGGGCATTGACTTCCAGGCTCATTCAGCTCAGCTCCATCCCATAGCAACAATAAAAGCTAGAAGTTAACCAGGTTCCTTTTAATTTGAGAAGTAAGATTTTTCTGAGATTAAAAGCATTGTTTGAAAGAATCTAAAAGGTAAACGCTTTGCTTTAGAACAGGAGTAGGAATTCTATGGCCTTTCAGACATACTAAAACTTCCAGTAGTTTAGCAAGCACAGCTGATGGTGAATAATACTTGGAATTATGCAACATCTAGAGGGCTGCTGTAGAAAAATCTGGAAGTCTTCTTATAACCATGTCCAAGAGACCATCGTTTTAATAAAGAAGAACATTGTAGAACTAACTGGTGAGTTGAAAAAAAAACACACACCATGTCAACAGGGTGGCCAGGGCCAAACACCAAAGCCCACAGATTAAGCCCAAGAGGATTTCATCATAAGTGGACAAAGCAGGAAGGTAGAATACAGAAAGGAAGTCAAAAGCAGTGTCACGTGCAAACAGTTTTTTGATGAGGAGCAATGTGAGCCAATCCAAAGCCAAACAGTACAGAATGTAAACCTTCAGGCTCTAAGCAAAAAGCAGTAATATACTTGCTGACATCTCAGATATGTGGCGGAGTTAAAGGCTGAACTAAGGACTTCATGACACTAGGCTTGAAAAGTGAAATTAGAAAAGGATTGTGTCATCTGTGCCTCTACCTTATAACACAGTGCTGTGTCTGTTCAGTAGCTGGTTTGTAGTCCATCCACTGTGGAAGTGTTCCTTTTAATTGATGGGCAAAACTCATCAATGCCCTCTAATTGTGCTGCTTTTCCACTATTGGGAGAATGTGTTATGTTCCTGCCAAAGCAGGTCTGATATGCAGGGAGGCACCTGGTGCAAATGGGCATGAGTATGTTCCTGTCCTTTTCTCTCTCCCCCCCCCCCCCCATTTTCCCAAAGCGGGTTTTTTTTCTTTTCCTCCCTCCCCCCCCCCCAACTAATTTCTTTTATTTATTTACTTTGCCTAATGGATTGCCATGATTGCACAACTGCACTAACACACTGAATGGCATATTGGGAAGGGGTTAGGGCAGGGAGGCAAGGCTGTGGAGACTCATGTGTAGGAAACAGAGGCCAGGACAGAAGCAGCACCATTGTACTTTGAAGAGCTGTGTGATAATGATTGTCCCAAACCCAGTATGTTTGTATTTTCAAGACTAGCCAGACTGTGGACCTTACGAGCCTGATGTGATAAAGTCATAAGTTATATATGGTTTAGTAGTTTGAGAGTTGGATTATGACTCTGGAAAACAGGGTTAAATCCCCTGCTTGGCCTTGAAACTCACTGGATAGCCTTGGGCAAGTCACATGCTCTCATCCTCAGAGGAAGACAATGGCAAACCTCTTCTGAAAAAATCTTGCCATGAAAACTCCATGAAAGCTTTAGGGTCACCATGGCGGGATACAAACCGCCATATAGTACATATAGGATACGTACTAGGGTTAGGAAGGGGCGGTGCTTCCGCACCCCCCTAACCCTAGTACGTATCCTATACGTACAAGATGGCGGCCCCCCTTCTACATGGGCGCCGCCATCTTTACGTACTGGACGCATAGCGTCCAGACGTGTCGCGGCGCCTATGTCGCGAATGCGCCGGCGGCGCGCTTCGCGACGTCATCAGTGCGCCACAAGAAGAAGCTCCGAAATGGAGTTTCTTTTTTGCTCCGCGCGGGAGACGCGCGGTTTGGCTGCTGTGGCTCCCGCGTGGAGCAAACGGCAGCGGCGGGGAAGCGCCGCAAAGCGGCGGTTTGTATCCTGCCCATAACTCTGACACAACTTGAAGGTACACAACAATAACACATCTGGGTCAAATATTTCAAAGAAATAATACAAGCTCCTCCTTTCACACAGTCCTTAAGAACATTTTGGCCTTTTCCTGGTACAATACTAAGTTACCTTGACTGGTACCAGACATACAATACATTATTTATTTATTTTTCTAACTGAAATAACTGATAACTGAAGCACAATGTAAAGCACTACAATGTCATGGTGGTCTGAATAATTTACTACATTGTCTTAATTAAAAAAGAGAGAGAGATCTCTGCTAGATTTTACATAGACTGCACTGACTGACAAAAACTATACATAAGAATGCAAACCTGTATGCATACCTGAGAGTAAATGGAAATGAATTTAATGGGATTTGCATCTAGGTGGGCATGCACAGAACTACACTCTTAAGGTTAGAATCCTCTTGGTTACAGTAATCCTTCCAATTCTGCGGCTTTTACTTTTGCAGATTTGATTATTTGAAGTTTTGATTAATATTTATCTCTAGACATGTCTAGATCCTCCAGCATGACTCTGCTGGAAGTTGACCATAGAGTTGTGCTGGAGAACCAAAACATTTCTAGATAAAACACTCCCCTAGGCATTTGTAGGTCCTCTAGCATGATTCTATTATCAACTTTGTACAGATGTTGACCATAGAGTTGCACTGAAGGTCCTGGAGATTCCCAGAGAGCTGTTCTCTCCGGTAAAAAGAACAGTTTTTTTTTAATTTGAGTTTTTTTCCACATACATGGGGGTACTGTGCCCCTAACCCCAGTGAATGAGCAGGAACCACTGTACTTACACTAGACAGATTTTTTTAAAGATGGTACTCAAGAAAGAATCCACCAGCTCTTTTCCCCTGCTGTGCTTGGGTACTTACTGGCTGTTGGGTATATTCCTGGGCACCATCTGGTGAGGTCTCCCGGACCTCCAGCATGTAGACTGGAGGACTCCTGGGCTTACAATATATACACTTCTATTCCCTAACCCCCAGTATAGTTGAACTACTCACTTAAGCTCAACTATAGTTCACAAGAACTGGCAGAAAAAATCAAGCCCAGCCCAAAGGCTGTAACAAGTAGGAGTGTGGTCCAGGCACTCCAAAGTTCAAAGGCAGAAAGCAATCCCAAGCAGAATTCAAAGCTGAAAGGAGAATGGCCAGAAATATTAGTCCAAAAGTGCTGAAACCCTATTCTATAGATTCAGCAACTTGGAAAGATCTTTTAAAATTGGGACTGAACTCTGGAGAGTATTCCTATTCCTCACTGAAATGGGAGCCATCAGGTGGTCACAGCCCTGAAGGCCCCTTACAACCTTGGGTTTCTGCGATTGTAACAAGGACAATTGCTGAAATGAATCACCTCAGGTAGATAAGCATAGCTTGGCAGATGCCTTTTTTGTGAAAGAGGTGTCACTATTGGCCCTAAAACACTGTTGTTGTTGTTGTTGTTGTTGTTCTTGTTTTTCATGGCTGAGGATTCATCTACACTCTAAAAATAATGCAGTTTGACACAACTTCCAATGTTGTAGCTCCATCCTATGGAGTCTTGGGTTTTGTAGTTTTACAAGAACTTTAGCTGTTTCTGCCAAAGAGGTCTTGTGCCTCACAAAACTACAAATCCCAAGATTCTGTAGCTTGGGATCATGACAGATAAGTGGTGTTAAACTGCTTTATTTCTACAGTGTACAGGCACTCTAAGAAGAATATCCAGAGACAGTTCTTGATGGGGATGTGCTTGTCTCCACTGGCCTTAATACATGTTTAGGCTTTAAATTATTTTACTGTTTTGACATTTTAAATGGTAAAAATGATTTTATTGTATACCGCTCTGACATCTTAAAGGCATGATATAAATATTTTAATAATACTTTTAAAATATAACAAAGTTATAACAATTTTCTGGTCTTCTATGGTACCCTAATTGCTGCCAGAGGTGCTTTCTCATTCTGCCTAACGGCAGGAGAGATTCAATCTCCTTTTATAGGAACAATAATACCATTAGCCCAATTCACTTTTTTGGAACCATGTTGAATGAACAAATGAAGACTAGTGGGTTCAAGCCCTGCCCTCCTCTGTGTGGAGAGAGTCAGTGTAGTCTAGTGGTTTGATTGTTGGACTACAACTCTGGAGAGCAGGGTTCAATTCCCCACTTGGCCATGAAACCCATTGGGTGACCTTGGGCAAGTCATATGCTCTCAGCCTTAAGGGAAGGCAATGGCAAACATTCTCTGAACAAATCCTGCCAAGAAACTCCATGATAGGTTCACCTTAGGGTCTCAATAAGTCAGAAACAACTTGATGGCACACCACCACCACGACAACACTGTGTGGAGAGCCTCAACACGATAGATGAAACTCTAAAGACTCATTGCTCCCCATGTGTGAACAGTGATAAAACTAGAGAACTAGGTAGTGGAACTGGCCCTCCTTAGACCCCCTGATCCATAATAATTATCGGCCCATCTCGCTGCTGCCTTTTCTGGGGAAGGTGATCGAGAGAGCAGTCACTTTTCAGCTTCAATCGATCTTGGATGACACCGATTTTCTGGACCCATTTCAAACCGGCTTCCGGGCGGGCTATGGAGTTGAGACTGCCATGGTCACCTTAGTTGATGATCTCCGTCTGGGCATGGACGGGGTAGCGTGTCCCTGTTGGTGCTTTTGGACATCTCAGCGGCTTTCGATACCATCAACCATGGTATCCTTCTGGAGCGCCTGAGGGAGCTGGGCATCGGGGGCACTGCTTTGCAGTGGTTCCGGTCCTACCTCTCGGGAAGACTCCAGATGGTGGAGCTGGGGGACTGTCGCTCCGATAAGAGGGCCCTTACATCTGGTGTCCCTCAGGGAGCAATCTTGTCCCCTATGCTATTCAACATTTACATGAAACCGCTGGGAGAGATCATCCGGAGACATGGGGTGCGGTGTTATCAGTACACTGATGACACCCAAACAGTCTTCTCTGTGTCTCCGACTGATGCAGTAACTAAGGATAGCATCTCTCCTCTAGATGCCTGCTTGGCGTCGGTAATGGGCTGGATGAGGGAGAACAAACTCAGTGTGAATCCAGGGAAAACGGAAGTACTGGTGATAGGTTCCCCAGTTTCGGGTGGTGAGATCTGTCACCTGGTCCTGAACGGGGTCACGCTCCCCTTGAAGGACTCGGTGCGCAGCTTGGGAGTGCTCCTTGATTCGTCGCTCCAGCTAACATCTCAGGTGGATGCGATGGTCAGGAGTGCTTGTTATCAGCTTCGGCTGCGTCCCTACCTGAACTGTGGGGACCTTGAAACTGTTGTACATGCTTTGGTAACCTCTCGACTGGATTTCTGCAATGCGCTCTACATGGGGCAACCCTTGTACCAAACCCGGAAGCTGCAAATGGTGCAGAATATGGCAGCTAGACTGGTCGCTGGCAGTTCCAGGTCAGACCATATAACACCCATCTTAAAAGATCTTCACTGGCTGCCTATTCGCTTCCGAGCTCAATACAAGGTGTTGGTTTTGACCTATAACGCCCTAAATGGCTTGGGCCCAGGGTACTTGGAGGACCGCCTCTCCCCATATAATCTGCCCCACACACTCAGAACGTCTGGGACAAATCTGTTGGAGGTCCCTAGGTCACACTTTGTGAGGACCTCACAGAGGGCTTTTGCCATCGTCGCCCCTTCTTTTTGGAATACGCTCCCCGTAGAGCTTCGCTCCGCTGCATCGTTAGATTCTTTTAAGAAAAACTTAAAAACATTTATTTCGGATGGCATTCCCACCTTAGTTATTTCATTCTTTTCTCTGCCCTTGTTTCCCTACTGACCACGGACCATTATAAATTTGATCGTTTTCTCCATTTCCTGCCCTTGTTATATGTGTTTTATATTGATTACTGTTCCCACTTCTTATAGCAATGTTTTTAACTTTTATATTGTAATTGTTTTTATCTTGTATTGTAATGTTTTAATCCTTTGTAAGCCGCCTTGATCATCTCTATGGAAAGGCGGGGTAAAAATAAAAATTATTATTATTATTATTATTATTATTATTATACACTGAACAACAATCTTGTGTTTCTATCTACCTACTACTGAGTCTAGTGGAGTCTCCTTCCTTGGAGGTCTTTAAACAGAGGCTGGATGGCCATCTGTTGAGGATGCTTTGATTGAGATTTCCTGCATGGCAGGGGGTTGGACTGGATGGCCCTTGTGGTCTCTTCTAACTCTATGATTATGATCATTTTATTTGATTGGGTAGTTTCTACTGGTTTGTTTATGAGTATTGCATCTTGCAGCACTGTACCTTAAGTTTAACCATGATCCTTCCACTCCTCATGATACCATATCTAAACACTCTTGCATTAAAAAGTGCATATTTTACAATATCTTTGCCAAATAGGAAACTACATTAGTATTTAAATTGTATGTAAACAGCATGCTTGCAGTTCTCCCACTGCTTAATTATGTCAATAGTATTATGAAGAGTTTAAAGATTAAACTGACAGTAAATTTTCTCCCTGAGTAGCTTGACAATAAGCTGCATGCACTTTTGGATTTTTCTAATTCTTTGGCATACCAAAAATCATTATGATAATAACTGTAGTTCTGTGGTGAAAACTAAGGGTAATGGAATCAGAACATTTTAAAATTCTGTACTGTAACTGTGGGAAGAAGACAAGAAACTTATACATGTTGACCATTCCACTGTTCCAATAAGAAGAAGAGTTATTCATAGTCAATCCAGATATCTCTCAAATTCATCCAGATCTGAGAAGGCTTTTAAAAAAATCATATTAAAAAAAGATGATGACATGACAATATATATTGTTATGGGTATAACAAACCACACAGATTCATATTTCTTTTACAAAGCTCTGTAATGATTTGGGGCTAGGATATCTAAAACATCATCTTCTTCTGTATGAATCTCCCCAAAATTACAATCATTAGCAAAGTCTATGTGACCCACCACTGTGAAGGGGCAGTTTGGTCTGTCCACGAGAAAGGTCTTTCTCTGTAACAACACCACATGAGTAAAACTTCCTTCAGGATAATTTCATCTTAGTTTCACTGAATAGTCAAAGCTGTATTACTTCTGGACCATCGTTTTTAAACTGACTTTTAAAATGATTATTAATCTGCATTTATTATACACATGAGAATTTATATTCGAGACCTTATAGGTGACAAAAGCAATTAATAACTACTTTTCATTTTAAAAAATGAGAAAATTCATGTACATACATTTCAGACCAATGCACAAATTAAAATTTATGTAGCGATTTCCCCTTCAGGAGCATCATTGATAAGAGCCAGCATGATGTAGTTGTTTGACCACTAGACTATGACTCTGGAGAATAGGGGTCGAATCCCTGCTTGGCCATGAAAGCCATTGGTTGACCCTGGCCAACTCACAGACTCCCAGCCTCACAGAATGTCAATGACAAACTATCTCTGAATAAACTTCCCCAACCCCCCCCCCCCCATAGGGTCAAGTTAGGGTCACCCTAAGTTGGAAATGACTTGAAGAAACACAGCAACAGTAACAGTATCATTGATACTAATTTTTTTTTTAAAAAAATGTCCACGTACATATAAATAACCTTATATTTTTGCATACATGGGAAAGAATATTCTGAATAATACATACATCAGTCTCATATTTGCATTGCAGAGCTACTAATTCTCCATTATTTTTGGGTAGTTTTCAACTGATCCACATACAAAGATATGCGATACTAGATCCAAGGTGCTTACAAATTGGGGGCTAGATTTACAGTTGGATTCTTACCTAAAATATCTCCATTGTGCTCTACATTCACATAACTCTCTGTATAATATCATTAAAATTGCATGCTGTTTAACTGTAACTTCAGATAAATAAACCCCAACAAATCTCCTGAATTTTATATTTGTTAGCTTTCAAGTTCAAAACTCCAAACACACTTTTTCCCCCTTATGCTATGGTAACAATAATAATAAATAATAAAACATTAATTTATATCCCGCTTTTTGTTTGCACAATCAAAGCGGCGTACAACCATTTTTTTTAAAATACAATATATACAATTCCCCCCTTAAAAAAGGATTAAACAATTCCATCCATTAAAATTAAAGACGATAAAAATCTAAAAACAATACTAATAATGGTGGGCAGAGTCTTCGCTTGTACATGACTGTGGGGGGAGCGTTACATGGCCGGGATTTATTCCGGGAAGAACTGCCGGAAGAGATCTGTCTTGACAGCTTTCTTGAAGCTCTCAAGGTTGGCAATTTGATGGATCTCGTCTGGCAGGCCATTTGTCATGCCCAGCCTGGAAGATGGCTTGGAGGACTCAGAGGATGAGCTAGAGCCTCTGGGATCCGAATCTATAATGGAGGAGCCAGAGCCCCAGGGGCTTGAACCTGTAATGGAGGAGCCAGAGGCTGGCCCTAGTTTTGCTGGAGCAGAGTCTATGGCCCCTCCAGAGGTTCAGCAGTCAAGTTTGCCTGGTGCCGAGGCTGTGGACATGGAGGAGGATCTGGGCAGTGTGCCTACCTTCAATGAGCGTTGAGCAGAAAGAGAGGGCCTTCGAAGATCTCGGAGGCTTTATCAGAAGCGTCTTCGTAATCAGGCACAGCTGAAGGCCAGCTCCTTGCCTTCTTAAGCACCTGGAGCATGTGTGGTTCTTTGCCAGTGGATATCTGACTCTTTTAGGGGAATGACTCTGTCTCTGGCTCCTTGGCTTCTTGTCTTGACTACCCGGAAACCTTGACCTTGGACTGCTTCATCGATCTGCCTATCTGTTACCCTGAACCTCGGACCGTCTGACAATTCTTTTGGTAATCCCTTTTGGTAAAGCTACTGCAACTCTCTAGGACTGTGTAGCTTACACTGACTTTGCTGTGCTGGGAGGGGGTTGTTTGTTTGAGAACTAGCTGCCTTATCAGCCCTTTGGCTGCTTTCCCGGACACCATTCCATAAAGTGGGAGTAATCGCATAAAAAGTCCTCTGGGAGGTTGCTGTCAATCTGGTCTTTGTGGACTGCAACAAATTCTTCCCAGAGGATCTGAGGATACGGGGCGGATTGTACAGAAGGAGGAGATCCCTTAAGTAGGTTGGGCCCAAGCCATGGAGGGCTTTAAAGGTTATGACCAACACCTTGTACTGTGCCCGGAAATGAATAGGCAGCCAGTGGAGTGATTTTAATATAGGTGTAATATGGTCACTCCTAGTTGTTCCTATAATCAACCTGGCTGCCATATTCTGCACCAGTTGAAGTTTCCGGACTAGGCACAAGGGTAGCCCCATGTAGAGCGCATTGCAAAAACCAAGTCTTGAGGTTACCAGTGCATGTACTACCGTTTTGAGGTCCCCCTGTTCCAGGAAAGAGCGCAGCTGACGTATCAGCTGGAGCTGATAACAGGCACTCTTGACCGTTGCATTCACCTGATTTCTCATCTGAAGCGACAAGTCAAGAAGCACCCCTAAGCTGCGAACACAGTCCTTTGAGGGGAGTGTGAACCCCTCTAGGACTGGAGGTTGAAGCCCGATACCTGGTTTGGGGGGCCCTACCATAGATACTTCCGTTTTGTCTGGATTCAGCTTGAGCTTGTTTTCCCTCATCCACTCCATTACTGCTGCAAGACATTGATTGAGGGGAGAAATGCCATCTGTCGCCATTGCTGATGACCGAGACATGGAGAAGTATATTTGGGTGTCATCAGCATACTGTTAACACCCCGCTCCATGTCTATGGGCCTTAATCCAGTTAAAGCAAGTTGTGCTAATGTGTCACTGAAATCAATGGAACAATATTGTCATTGAGTAATGTGCTTATCCCATTAACACATTTTTTATTTATTTTTATTTACACTCTTTCCTTCAGCCCTAAAGGCTCTCAGAGAGGCTTACAATTATTATTTTAATTAGATGGCTTACCTCTTCTGGCTTGAATTCAGGATGTCCCCAGATGTTATCATATCTAAATCGCCATCTATCTAGCTGGGATGCTGCTGCCTGGATGCATCTTGGGTTGAAACCTCACTCAGCCAGCACTTTTTCGAGTTGAGCTTCCGACTTCAAACATTGGCTTGCTGAGTGAGGCTTTGATCTGGGATGTATCTGGGTGGCAGCATCCTCGCTAGATAAGTGGCAATTTAGGTATGATAACATCCAAGGGCATCTCAGATCCTGAATTCAAGCCAGAAGAGGTAAAGTGGCTTATTTGTTAATGGGATAAGCTCCTAAGTTAAGGCTTAAGGATTTTAATAGGTTTTGAGCTTGACTAGCTTTAGATCTATTAGACTGAAATGCTTTATAAAAATACTTAATTTTGTTTTTAAGGCTATGCTTTTAGATTTAATTATTTGCCTACTTGTCTAAACTGTGTTCTTTTACAACATATTCTCAACTTCATTTTCATCACAGGCAATCTATATTGGAGAGTTAAATTCTGACCCACAGAACAGAGCAGAAAAATAATAGCTAGGTTTCAAATGTGCATGCCATTCAGTTGGCTCAGAAGATATGCTTTCCTGACCATAAAATGAAGAAATTAGAACATATCTTCCTTGATCTCCCACCCTCTTATATGTAGTGAATCTTTGGCCTTTTAGCTATTTTGGATTACAACTCTCATAATCTTTTATGATTGGCTGAGGCTCTTGGAAACTGAAGCCCAAAACCTCTGGACAACCAAAAGTTCCAAATGTATGCTTTTAGGCATATAAATACAAAATCTTATATACAATAGAACTGAACTGGAGAAGGAATTTTATCTGGGATAAAAACCATATATGCATATGTAATATCCAAATATGTGCATATGTAATATTCAAATATTATGTTCCTGCATGCAAATCTGAGGTGCTAGGCTGAAGAGAAGTGTGCCTTTTGAGTAGAAAGGATTTTTGATATTTCAAAAAGTTGCTTGATATTTATACAATTATTTTTAATTGCTGTCCAGCCCAGAAAGGGCCTTTAAAAAGAAGTTGCAGTTTGAGAAATGCTGAAACTAATAGGAGAAAAATGAACTCCATTAAAAATAAGGAGTTGGATTTGGTTTTAGTCATATTTGGAGTAGTTTCACAGAAATTAATGAGACTTCATTCTTGAGATTGGGCATGCTGTTCCTTTTCTTCCTTGGCAGGCCATAGGATACTGAAGTCCACCTATTAAAAAGCTGAATGGCCCTATGCCAGGCCATGGTATGCATGACTGGATTACCACAGTGAACGTAAGGGCATTTGGAAATATATCTGCCTTTCCCCAGAACATATTATGTGCATCTGGTTGTATGCTACACAGCATCCAGTCAGTAATGGAGAAATGTACTTTGTGGATAAGCTGTTGGTCTTCCATTCTTCTGCAGCCTCTTTATATAATAATGCTGCAGTACTGAATGCCAACATCCTGAGTGTGGAACTTTTCATGTGCACAGTGATGTAGTTTAAGGACATTTTATGGTCTTAACAGACTAAAAAGAATGCAGTTACTTTAACTGCTGCCTGCTCCTTCCAGCCATGAGGAGGAAGGATGGCTGGCATGAAACAGACAGAGGCCATTGAATCCCCCATTTTATAGTTTGGCTTCATATTCATCTTTGGAATGTATGCAGCCTGCTGTTTGATCCATTTTTCAAGGAGTGTAGGTTTGACGTCATATTTTTTTTAAAGTGATTTTTGTAGCCATTTGAATAATCATCTTTGGCTATAATGAAAGATTGCCCAAGCTGTCCCCATTCTTCCCCAGCTTTTGTTGCTCACTAAATAAACTAAGCCTGGATAGTGTCATTTCACAGAGACAAGCCATCTCTCTGTGCACAGACACACTGTGGGAAGTAATGTCGGCTTTCAAAGTGGGAAAAATAATAATGATATATCTTTTTTATATTGGCAGCAGGGAGCTATTATTTTATAATCCACCCCATCATGTCATCATCTTGCTTAATATCCTATAATGACCACCTGGCACAGAGAAATAATGAAATGTTGATTCTGCTGAATATTTAAAGAAGGGTGTACTTACCCATGAGGAAGGCTCTTACTAGCTCATGCACCATGAGTAGTTCTTCATGGTGAAATGAAATGCAAATCATCATTATTTTAATCCAGTATGGTGGGAGATAAGCTCCTGTTTATGAAGACATCACTTTGAAAATATCTTATTGACCCTGAAGACGTTAGTGTGCATGCATTCTCCAAAGGCAAGGGAATTGTTTTCCAAAATGGTTAACCAAGCTATAGGCATTGGACACTGAGGGTTAAACTGTGTGATATATAAAGACATATATCAGCACCCTATATTATAATAGGCATAATGCTCTATCCCTTTTGCCTCCAGAAGGCAGAGTCCAAGTGTCCAGGGTATGTTCTAACAGCCATTTACTATCAGTAGAGAATAGGACACCCAGGCAGAACTCTATTGTATTTCTACAGTTGGAAGTTGAGCTAACACCACCCTCACAGATATCCATTGAATCATCTTCTGTCTTCAGTTAATGGATCTGGGTGCTTGGGAACTGCTGTGGAGGGGGGCGGGAGAGGGACAATGTATAGATTAGTCTCTCCCTGATTTTTTATTGGCCAGTTGGTATGGGCAGCATTTGTGGTGGGAGAATTTGAAAGCAACATGGCTAGCAGGAAGATTTAAAAGTCACTCACCCAGGAAAAATCTCCTTAGTAGGATTGGGGCTATACATGGAAACAGTTACCACAATATTTTCAAATTTAATATACATGTGAATGGAAAAGTAATAGGGAATGTTTACAAGAGGTTAATAAAAATAGGAACAAGTAAAAAGGTATGTGAAAGGAAGCATCAAAAGAGTCAATTATTTTCATGATGCCTGGGGCTTGCTCAAAACCATATTAATAGAGAGGCTCTGCTAGAATTCCTGGCTAAGATCATACTTGAGAAAGTGAAGTATTAAGTCCAAGAAGTCACTAGCATGGCTAATAAGCAGCATGAAGGAAGGTATTTGAAGTAATGATAATAAAGTTTCCTTCAGAAAAATCTTACCCAAATGAGGTAACCATGACATAACAAAAGTTACACAAAAGAAATGCAACCAGAAAATTAGGGGGAAAAAGATTCCAAGAAACATAAAACAAAGCATCAATGCCAGTATTAAAAATACCATGCACAGACATCAGGAACTGAAAGCCAGCTAAGAAGGCTGTTGCACAAATAGGCAACAATGGGATGAAATGAGTTTGGACGAGTAGACTGCAGAGAAGATGAATGAATTATTTTCATTTCTTTTTATTATTGAAGATATAGGGGAAACAATCATGTCTGACCAATGTTTAGAGCAGTATGAAGTAAGGAATTGAGGCAAATAATAGTTAAAAGAGAGGATATTGAAGACCTCATTGACAACTTACAAACAACCACCAGTTCCAGCTTTTGATGATGTCCATGAAAGCTTTTAAATATCTCAAAGCTAAATTTCTGATCTTCTAACTAAAACATGTTTCAAAGACTAGCTTGTGCAGGATGAAGAGAGAATGGTCAGTGTAATATAAATTTTAAATGGGATCTAAGAAACTATAAGCCAGTTAACTTAATGTCCCAGGTAAATTGGTGGAAGACTTTATCAAGGGGAAAACCAACCAGTGGCAACTAGTGTCTTGTGGAACTGGTGTGTAGCTGATACAGGGCTAGTCAGCAGAGGTGTGACCAAGGAGGCATCCACCACCTCCTGTCCCCCCACCACCTAAGTGATTACTAGTAGTTGGCATGGGAATTTGGCATTTGCAAACTGGTGGTTTTATTTTGCCCAAAGTGACCATGCTGTCCGGGAGATTGTAGGAACTCTAGTACAAAAACGTCCATTTTCCAAGCACTGTACTAAATATATTTGATGAAAAGCAGTGCCATCCTAACTTCTAAATGCCCCGATTTAAAGAAACAATGAAGTTTCTTTCATTTCTGTTTCTAGTCTGACTCATTGCTAAAGAAGTGGAGGCAGCATAGCTTTGTCCTTGAATTTTCTCCTCAGAACAGCCTTGTGACTTCGATACATTCAGGGAAGATAAAGCTATTAATGGCTACTAGATAAAATGGCTACATGCCTCTCATACTGAATGCCCTATGCTTCTGTGCATACATTGTTAATATTAAAACATATCAATGTGTTTTATGCATAATAGTAGTACAGAAAACACAACAAAATGACAAAAGATGATGCACTTTAAAGCAATAATGGTAGAAGAGTAGTCACACAATCTTAAAAGCCAGTGTGTGCAAAAATATACATTTTCTGAAGGTATGTTGCTTGCTAACATTCCATTGACCAAATTGTCCAAAATCTTGTTGGTATACTATGCTAGTGGTTGCACATTTGCCAGGGTTGTACAACACAGAACAGGAAACAAAAATCTATCAGTCCAGGGCATCCTATTTCTCCAATGCTTCACTTTCTTTATAACTGCTGCCCCTCCACTTCCATGACCTATCCAGCAATAGGATTCTGACCATCATCTCACTTCACACACCACTTATGAAATTAGCATGGATGGGGAATTGCAACACTATTAGTTCTCACACATATTTCTGTAAATCTAACATTACTGGAACAGCATGACACAGAACCATCAACAATAGAAATAATGTCATACTTGTCATGTAAGAACTGGTCTTAACAATTTTCCAAATAATCATCTATTGGGAAAGTGTCAAATACTTGAACTGGACTGCATTGTATATTCAGTTCAGCTTCCTGATCAATGCCTACACCTATTTAAGAATTTGAGCTGTGATTCAGATTTAAAAGACTCTAAGGACCAGTACAGACTGCGGAAAAGGGGCGGTTTGCAGCTGCCCCTTTCCATGGAGGATTGGGGCCAGGGCAGCCATACCGGCAGCCCAGAGGCCGCAATCCGGCACTTTTCCAGGCAAAATGCCGCTTCCCCATGGCCTGAAAAAGGGGCGTCCTTTTTCCCTGGTGTCATTCCCGCAGCTGTTTGGTGGCTGTGGGAACAAGGCACACGCCCAGAAGGAGCTGTGCTTTGGAGCCCCTTCTCATGCCGCAGCCAGGCCACTGTAAGCAACCTGGGGCAACATGAAGACATCACACACGCGCTACGCCATTTGGATGTGGCACATGCGTGATGTCTTAATGGCAACGCCCGTGTATACAGAGCACTGCCATTACCATGCCGCCGGCACATATGAGGTTTAGGGAGCGTGTACATGGTGCACATTCCCTAACCCTAATATTGGCGCTGGTATGTCCCTTGTTGGTGGTCTGTACCGCGCCTAAGGCTGGGGATAGGGAACTTCTAATCCATGGACTGAATGTTCTTCATCCAGTTTACTAGTTTTCCTTCTGCTCTTAACTGTAATCAGTGATTTGAGAGAAGAAGTTTCTTTTCCTACTTCCCACACTACAATAAAGTTTAAAATACCTTCACTGGTGGTGCCAAGTACTATGTAGGTTTTTTGTGCCTCAGGGAAATGCATGCCTCTGTTTTTCAATTCATTGAACAGAGCCCTGAGTTTGTCCAAATGTTGCTTTACGTCCTTACCATTTTTCATCTTGGTGTTGTAACGTCTTCTTGTCAAAATCATCTTGGACACAAAGGAGTTCCTCTGGTAGATATCCCTCAAACTCTGCCAACACTCCATCGCTGTACTGGTGTTGGTTATGTAAATGACCTGGTGAGTTTGTAGACACAATATAATGGTGGGACTTGCTCTCTGGGCAGCAAGCATCTGCTCATCATTCCACGGTCTTGGGGGGTGGTTTAGAAATATAGTTCACCAAGGCGCTTTACAGACTGCCCATAAAGGGTGGTCTTCCAGCACTGTCATTTGCTGTGTGGAGGAGCCCCAGCGGCCAAACCGCACGGCTCCTTCACGCAACAAAAAGAAGCTGCAAAAAGCGGCTTATTTTTGCGGCACAGAAATGGCATCACAAAGCGCCAATGATGCACTTGCGGCATCATTTCCACTGCACGACATGCGGAGGCTAGGCGTCCGTGACGTCAAAATGGTGGCACCCATGTAGAATGGGCACCACCATTTTGTACGTGCTTAGTGCATACTAGGGTTAGGGGCGTCCGGAAAGGATGCCCCTTTCTAACCCTAGTACGTGCTGTGCACGTACTTTCCACCTGTTTGGAACAGGCCCAAGTTCTCTCAGACAAGCAGACTTTGCACCATCATTGACCATGTGGCATAATTGGTGCCTTCCAATTTAGTAGAGTTCATTGTTGCTGTGATTCCAGCCATATCTTCAGGCTATTTCCAAAACAAGTCACAAAAATGAAAAACAAAATCCTTCGCTCTATGGGTTGTTTCTTCTGGTCTGGCAAAACCTTAAAAATTAGCCAAATACTTGCTGCTTGTTTCTTGCAAAACGCACAGTAAAAACAAACAAAATGCAAACTGCAAACATTGTTCTTTTGTGGCACAGTTTCTTCCTTCAGACTCCCAACAGCGCAAACACATGGGATATATTGGCCTTCAATACAGGAAGAAAAAACTGCTTGCAAAAACTGGAACAAAAATAAAAAACTGAAGCACTGGTTTAAACTAGGTTCAAACTGGTTCAGACTGGCACAGACTGGGCCCATTGTTGTTGTTGGCTCTCTTAAATCTCCTGCAGGTGTGCAGCAACAAAAACAAAAAACTAGGTCCACTAGAGAAGCCAATTATCAGCACTGTCTGAGGTGCTTAAGCTCAACAATAGCTATTTACACAGCAGAGTGCAGATACATAATAAACTCAGTTAGTAGTATTTGGCAGTATTGCACTGACCAACTTGAATGATGCACAGACTCAGTTGGATTCATCCAAAAGTCCTTGGAGGCTTTTATAACTTGTTTCAATAGGTACAAGTCATATACAAACTCTCCTGTAACTCACTCCAACATTCACTGTCTGATATACAATAAATTCACTGTATACAAAAAAAACCACACCAACTCTTCTCCAACCCACACCTGCCCTGAGTTTTAGAGCACTTATATACAATGGAAATACTAAGAGTTGAAACCTGGTGTTACATCTCATTTACAGCCATACCAACTATTTTACACTGTCTTAAAGGGACATTGTTCCCAACACTCTCAATAGAAAACAAAACTTAACTCTCCCCAAATACCCTTCCATACACCAAACAAAACAAAATAATATAAGGAATGACATGTAAACCTCTGCCCATGAAGGATCTGTTGTGTTGGAGAAGAGGCAAGGAACCTGTAAGTTTTTGAAGGGAACAACTTCCTTGTTGAATTCCAGAAAGAGAAGACAGATATATTGATTAAGGAGGAAGCAAGAGCCAATGCTATCCCATGAAGTGATTATAAATAAGAGGCAGACAAAAGTACACTGTCTGGAAGTATTTGTTATCCAGTGATACCTGAAAGGTGAGCTCTACTTGATCGCATAGTGAATTGAAAAATGTGGTTGTGTTTTGCAAAGCTGGAGCTTTTGTTTTATTAAACTGCTACAAAGTCAACACAAACCAAATCAAATTGTCAGTATCCAATGGCTCCAAGGCTGGAGTGAAATGATAGAAAGTCTGTATGGGATATTCTTGATCATTTTCACCTCCTGGGTCTTTTTCCTCATTGACAACTACCACCATTACCCCCCCCCCAAAAAAAAAAAACAGTAACAGGTAAGATATTGTTGAATGAATATTAAAATAGAGGGGAAACATGAAAAACTTCCAGTGTGTGTGGATTTCACTCCCTGGAATAATATAAAGGACAAACTAGAGAGATCCTGCTTTTGGATTATGCTTGGGCCAATTCTCCTCATCTAATCAATTTCCCAAGGTTGTGTGAATATAAAATGGATCAGGAAGAGATTCATATGTCATGTTGTGTTCTTTGTCTGAAGATGAAGAACATGTTAATATCCCAAAACTCCAAAGTTACTGTTTTCTTGTGTCTGTCACTTTCTGGAAGACTGCTAGGCAGTCTAGAAAACAAGAAGATATATTTTTCAGATGCAAGACAAAAGTCTTCACTACCACCTCCAAAGGTGGTAGTGTGCTTGAAGGCATATGGACATAGAGCATAGCATTTCCACCTTTCATCATGTTGCCTACATTCCAAGCCATATCATCACCATCATCATCATTATCATAAAGCAACATTTTAAAATTATCCTGTACATGCCTCAAAATGTTGTTCACTCTTTTTGTGTGTTCCAAAGGTACCACCTGCTATATGTTGACTGCAAAATTTTGAAAACTGATTTACTGTCTACATTCACAGCATACAGAGAGATCTTAGTCATACTATCTGAGCATTAACAGCTTTTCAGGCCACTAAAACAGCAACACAGACAGAAGATGGCAGTGTTTATTCACTGTTGAATAAAGCAAGCTATTGCTTTTACCTGGGGGTGGGGGTGGGTGGGAAATATGCATTTGAAATGAGAAACTCTTGAAAAAGGAGGTGTTGGCAATTAATTGCAATCAGACATTCACTAAGTGCCCACCAAAGGCCTCATTCATCCAGAGAGGTATGCACAGCTTTGTTTTAAGTATCTGAGGATCAGTTCAAGTTCAAATTATATGTAGGAAGCCATTGCTTGACTTACTGCTTAAAGCTGTGACGGCAGAACAAGAAAATACATTATTTTTCATTAAACAGGATTAAGCATCAAAATGAAACACCCTGCTTATGATAAAATATTTACCGTGGTGATCCAACAGTTATCTTCAATCTTAAGACTTTAAAGGTACTCATAAGGAACATTTTTACTGGCAGGTATAGCTGTTAGCCATCAAGTATAGTTGTAAAGTCAGTGGGAGTTTGTATCTAATTATAATTTATGCTTTGTGGAGGTTCTTCACCCGCTGGCTGAAGGGATGCTTTGGATAATCAAATACTCAGCTTGGAAAGGAATTGTGACCACTAAATAATATGAACATAGCCTGTTTCCTGCATCTTCTGATTCAAGACATTGCTGATTATTTTTATGACTATATTGATGAAGTGCAATTTTGAAACTGGAAAATTATTGTATTTGGGACTAGGCTTTTTCAACTGTGTATTTCATTTATCATGAAGATGTTTATGAGGAGGCCAATAAGTACCAGTGAGATGAGTGGAACAAAATCTGTGTCCCTCCCTTGAGTGGAACAGACTGTCGCTTTAAGATGGCTTCGGGGTGGCATCAGAGTGCAGCATTTTTCAGCTTTGAAGCACTCTGGCAGCATGGCGTTTATACACTGGACACCACAGGAGCACCGCAAAGCCACTGGCAATGGAAAAGCTAGCTCAAAAAGGAGCAACAATTTGCTGCTTCTTTTTGTGCTGGCAAAAAAATGGGTTGAGAATGTGATATGCAGCCCCAACCTGGCTTTCACAGAAGAGGTTTCAAGTTGCTCCTTTGTGGCAGTCTGTTCTATCCCATATTCAGACTCCAACTCAAATCAGAAATATGTTTGATTGCTCTGTTGCATAACCTGGACTAGAACAAAAGGAATCCTAATGTTGTGAGATTGCAACTTCCAGCATTCCTCACTGTTAGCTATGCTGTTTGGGAATTCTTGCCTACAATATCTAGAGACACATGACCCCCACCTCTGTTCCAGGACTTTGAAAAATGAATCTCATAAATTGTATATATTTGAAAGGTGAGCACAGAAAAAAGAAACACTTTATTCAAGTATGGAGGCATGCAAACAATGTGTGCAATTTTAAAAAAAATCCATATTGCAAAAACTCATATGGATGGGCCTTCCTCCTCCCCAACTCCTTCCATCTAACCAAACAAAGGAAGCAATTGTTAATTTTAAGGAAGAGAATCCCCCAAACTGAGCAGTCTTCAAGGATCATTTGCAGTTCAGGACTTTGAAACTGACATGTGGTATTTTTGTGCAGAGAACAACTTTTTGTTTTATCTGAAAAAAATATGCAAATATTCTGCAGAATAAGTTCTGAACTGTGAAAATTTTCATTAATTCAGGATTCTCATAAAGGGTTCTCAACAGTGAAGAAATAGGTTTTTCTACCATACAGTATCTTTGGGATATTTTTCATCTCTAGAAGTAATGTGAACTCATCATACAAAGAAAGGAAAAAGTCTGAAGAAACTTTAAACTTTTTAAATTGTGAGTCACTTCTGTGGGTCACTGGGGAATGGGGCTAGCAGGCTAATTCTACTGCTGGCAGAGGCATGCGCCTAATGGCAAACATTTTTTTTTTAATACTCAATGAGGTTTTGGAGTACAGAGGAGAAGGCGACCTGAAAACAGTGTTTGAGGAGTTCTCCTTTAATTTTTCACTTTTCTTACTGACTTTTTTTTTCCTTAAGGGGCTTTTGGAGATTTTTGCTCAGAGGAAGTGAGTCAGAGACTTGCCTCCAGAAGGAGCTAGTAGCCAGGAGCTCTCTAGATAACTATAGGCCCATCTGATTGAACTTGCTAAGAGAGCTTGGGGACAAAGGCCAAGCCAACAAGGGTCTTTTATGTGGGTGTTTAACAGGGGACCTTTTTGACAGGGAAGCCCACAGTCCTGTTTCAGTGCTTACTTAAGACTTCCAATATGGACACTGAAGGACCTGCTGCAGTCAACTGCATCACTTGTGGGATGTTTGTCCTCTTGCCTATTGATGTGGGGAACTTCACCTGCACCAAGTGCATATTAGTAGCCCTCTTGGAAGAGAAAGTCCAGCAGCTGGAGGGCCGAATAGCTACACTTCAGCATCTTAGGGAAGAAAATGTTTTCCTGAACAGAAGAGACCAGATGGTTTTGGATGGGGAACACACAGAGGAAGTTATTGGGGAGGTGGTCACTTCACATTCATAGGAGGTAGACAATTGGAGGAATGTCACACAGGAGTAGGGAAATCAGGGATCATTCTGGGAACTTGAAGCTACAGAATTGATTTGAAGCTCTTTCCCTTATCAGGGCAGATGAGGAACAGCAGCAGGGATGGACTTCAGGACCAGTGCAGAGACCCTGGGAGTACTACCGAAGAGAACAGCTGTTGCTAAGTCTTGGAGGAGGCGTTGTTGTTGGTGGAGTACGCCTTGCTAAGGAGTACTGAAAAAGTGGTTTGTCAGCCTGACAAGATGATGATGATGATGATGATGATGATGATGATGATGATGATGATAATAATGTTTATTTCTATACTGCTTTTCCGCGTTGATCAAAGCGGTGTACAGAACAAAAGAATACAACAATACAGCAGTACAGAATAAAAATACAATATATACATAACGATAAAACTGTATAAAAATTACAAATACAATTTATACAAAAGATGTCTCAGGAGGTGTGTTGCCTCCCTGGGGCTAAAAGCTGTGATGTGACAGAGAGGCTGACAAGACTCCTTTTGGTTCATGTGGGAACCAATGATACTGCAAGGCATAGCCTTCAGAATAACATAAGGGATTTGTCATCTCATTTCTTCCCCCAGTTGAAGGGCATGGTCCAGGAAGGGAGAGGAAATAGCAGAAGTGAATAACTGGCTCTCCAGATGGTGCTGCTAAGAATGGTTTGGATTCTTAGATCAAGGCCTTTGGATCCATGAGAGGAGACTTCTGGCAAGAGATGGGTTGCATCTCATGCCACTTGACAGAAACATTTTTGCCAATAGTCTCAAAAATGTGATCAGGGGGACTTTAAACGGAGTTATGTGGGGAGGGATTTTGGTAGAGAAAAGGGCTGGAAAAAATAGTCAAACTATCATAGAGGGGAAAAGGCAAACACTGCAAGGACCTAACAGTGGGAGGCAAAAAAAATCTAAACAGGTAGCAAGTATGGGGAAACACATGGTCTTAGATGTCTATACACTAATGCAAGAGCATGCGAAATAAGCAATAAACTTGAACTCCTAGCACAAAAAAACAAATATGATATAATAGGCATCACTGAAACCTGCTGGGAAGAATCTCATGATTAGAATGTAGTAATAGAAGGGTGTAACCTTTTAAAGAGAAATAGGTTGAACAGGAAAGGAAAGGAGGAGGATTAGCTCTTATATGTCAGGGATGTTTACACCAGTGAGGAGATCCAGTACTGGAAGACAGGTGGAGAGTGGATAAAAATTAAAGGGGAGAGAAACAACAGGGATGTTATTGTAGGAGTCTACTACAGACCACCAAGTCAGACGGAAGAAGTGAATCATGCCTTTCCAGAACAGATGACCACGCACTCAGAGATGTAGAAGTGATGGGTAACTTCCACTATCCTGATACTTGCTGGAAGTCAAACTCAGACAAAAATTTAAGATCCAGCAAATTCCCCACTTGGCTCAAAGGCAATTTCATTGTCCAAAGGTGGAAGATGAAACAAGAGGATCAGCTATTTTAGATCTGTTTCTAACTAACAGGGATGACTTGGTTAATAGGGTACAAGTGGTGGGATCCTTAGGTAGGAGTGATCTTGTTCTCCAGGAGTTTGTTATGCAATGGAAAGGAGAAGCCAGGCATAATTAGACATGCATTCTAGACTTTAGGAGAGCTAATTTTAGTAAACTTAGGCCTGGTCCAGATGGGCGCGATAGGACGCCCTCGTCATGTGCAAGGGGCGGTGCTTCTAGATGCCCCTTGCCCCTTGCACGTGACAAGGGTTTCAAAATGGCAGTGCCCTGTACAGATGGGCACTGCCATAATTACATGACAGATGCCTAGCATCCACACGTTGCGGCTCCATTGGTCCCATACAGACAGGCCAAAATAAGGCTGCTTTTGGTCACTTTGGAGGTATGTTGTTTAAATGATGCATGTGTCCTAAGAGTCCGGAAGCTGTGCCAAAGCCATGATCCAGTCCTAAGAACTAGAGCTCAGTTTCAGCGCAGCTTCCGGACTCTTAGGACGCATGCATCACTGAAACAGCATAACTCCAAAGTGACCCGAAGCAGCTTTATTTTGGCCTGTCTGTATGGGGCCATTATGACATTGCAAGTCATAATGCACTGTGGCGTAATAATCTCACTGCAAGAAGAACCTGTTTTTTGTGGGTTCTTTTTGGTCCACGGGGAAGTACCGTGGTCTGGAGGCTGCGGCTTCCCCATGGACAAAGCTAGGTGGCGGGAGACCATCCTTTTTGGACGGTCTGTCCCGTGCCTTAGAGGAATACTGGGGGTGATCCCATGTTCAGGAAAAAGCGAAGGGAGTTCAAGATGGATAGGAGCTTCTCAAAGGGGAGATACTGAAGGCACAATTGAAAACTGTTCCAACAAGAAGGAAAAATGGGAGGTGTCTCAAGAAACCAAGATTGATGATTAAAGAACTTTCAACGGAGCTATGTTTTAAATGGAACATGTATAAGAAATGGAAAAAAGGGGAAATCACCAAAGAGGAAATGAAATAAATAGCAAGCACATGTAGGGTTAATGTCAGAAAAGGTAAAGTGTAGAATGAAGCCAGGTTTTCTAGAGAGGTTAAGAACAATAAAAAGGGCTTTTTTGGGTATGTTCATAGCAAAAGGAAGAAGAAGGAAAAGGTAGAGGCACTGTGTGGAGAAGATGGCAAAATGTTAATAGGGGACAGAGAAAAGGGTGCTCAACCTGAGGGTAATGGAGCAGGGAACAGAATAGGGGAAATTCAGCACAGAATTAGTAAAGAGATAGTACAGGAATACCTGGTAAATCTAAATGAATATAAGTCTCCAGGACCAGATGAATTACATCCAAGGGTATTAAAAGAACTGTCAAATGTAATCTTGGAGCCATTGGCAATAATAATCTTTGAGAACTCTTGGAGAAGTCCCAGCAGACTGGAGGAAGGCAAACGTTCTCTCCATCTTCAAAAAGGAGAAAAAAAGAAGATCCCAACAATTATTGCCCAGTTAGTCTGATATCAATACCAGGAAAGATTCTGGAGCAGATCATTAAACAGAAAGTCTGTGAACATTTAGAAAACAATGCATAATCACAAATAGTCAACATGGGTTTCAGAGAAACAAGTCTTGCAAGACTAATCTGATCTCTCTCTCTTTTAATAAAATGACCAGCTTGGTAGATGAAAGGAATGTTGTGGATATAGTATATCTTGATTTCAGTAATGCCTTTGACAAGTTTCCCATGACATTCTTGCAAACAAGTTTGTAAAATGTGGGCTAGACAGAACAACTGTTATATGGATTTGCAATTGGTTGATTGGCCGAACCCAAAGGGGGTTCAGCAATGGCTCCTTTTCATCCTGGAGAGAAGTGACTAGTGGGGTGCCACCGGGTTCTCTCCTGGGACCAGTGCTATTCAACATCTTTATCAAGATAATCATGCTTATCAAATTTGCAAATGACACCAAATAAGGAGTAGCAGCTAATACCCTAAAGGACAGGATCATGGAGTTTTCTTGGCAAGATGTGTTCAGAGGCAATTTGCCATTGCCTTTCCCTGAGGCCGAGATCATGTTACTTGCCTAAGATCACCTAGTGGGTTTCATGGTTGAGCAGGGAATTGAACCTTACCTTCCAGATTCTCAGTCCAACATTCAAAGCACTACACCACACAAGCTCACAAACAGGCAACTACTAGAAATTTACCTTTTGATTTTAACCACGAAGGCCTTGTTAGCAAAGGAAATATATAGTCACTTTGCTTTATTATTCAGATGATAATCAGCTTGTTGAACAATGCACACGAGGGAGCAGGCACCTCCTGTGGTGCCAGTGGACCCCCAGGCTTACACCAAGGTGTTTATTGGCAGCAGGAGAGCAGCTGCAAGAGAAGAATAGTAATTCCTTGATTTTTATTGCCTTCCAGCATTTCACATGGATCAGCTACATTTCTCTAGTTTTCTCATCTGTTCTTTCCTGCAGTCTTTGATTTATCCTTGCATAGCAGAGTAAGGTGGCATACTGAATTCAGTTTGAGCAAACACCCATAGGACTGTGCCTCTGAGTAAACATCCGTAGGGTTCTGCTATTATGGGATGTATTCATAATAACTTTGCTAAAGAAATGATGAGAAAGTTCTCCACCAAATGCATCACTGAAATGGGTTGCCTGAATACTGTACCTTACTTCTGTTTTGGTATTGTATTCACCCACTAGTTTTTCCAGGCTCTGTTCAATATGACTCCGCTTTTTCATGGTCTGTCACCTCACCTGGGTGTTCAAACTAAGCACAGCAAGGTTACCTTGGAACAAGGTATTAAATCAGTTTTCAGCAAGACAACGGGGGTGGTGGTGGTGGTGGTGGTCTATAGGAAGGGTTTGCATACAATGGATGACATCCTTTTAGTGAAATATGTGCATGTACCTTGTACTCAAGCTCTTTGAGAATTTCAGCCCATACTCCAAGTGTTTCACAAACACCCATATTTGGTATAGGAGGAATAGCAATGTTTTGTAGACTATTAGCCTGGCTCAGCACAGGCAACAGGCTACAATCTAGCCACCTACACAATGCACTTGCCTACTACATTTTATTGATTCCTTCCCCACAATTTCATAGGTGAACATGGTCACTTATTGTGTCCAACTTTCTCTCTCCTTTCATATTCATTCAGTCTTCCACCATTCCCCTGCATCCCTGTTTGATCTTCCCAATACCATCTGAAAACAGACCCTTTAAAAACAGGTGTAGAGGTGAATATGAAGTGGCCTGGATTTTGGACAAGCTGTAACAGGAAGAACCCCTTCAATTCAGACTAGAAATACAGTCTTGGAGCACTCTTGGTAGATGAGCATGTTCCTGGCCATATATGCCACTTCTGCCTATTAAAACTGAACCTTCAGAATTTACTGAATGATGAGTCTTGGGAGGGGAGTAGTGTCAATATTCCCACTGACCAAGAGCCTATGGAGCCAGGCCCTGATGTATACAGGAGACAACACCTGAATCGAGGCAGCATAGTACCAAAATTAGTTCACAGAAGTAACACCAAGTAAATAAACAGGTTCATCTGGAGAAGGCTGTTCAAAAGTAAGAGGTTCCTCAGGAGTAAGAAATCTCCTCAAGTGAAGGTCTCTCTGGTGGTTCCACACTGCAGGAAATGAAGCAGTTTGATACCTCTTTAACTGACATTATTTTACAGAATCTTGGGATTTGTTGTTTGGTGATGTTGCAGAGCTATCTGACAGAACAAGCTGAATACTTAACCAAAAACATACCTCATGATTCCACAGGATGGAGCCTTGACAGATAAAGTGGTGTCAAACTGCTTTATTTCTGCAGTGTGGAAGGGAAATGTCTTTGTAAGACTAAAACTAAATGCAGCAGTAGCTTCACCTAAATTTTGGCAGTGGTTCAAACAACCCAGCAATAAAATCCTCAGAGCTGGTTTAATCAAGCTGTGGAGAAGAATTGTGTTTTTGAG
The DNA here is from genome assembly GCF_019175285.1 of Sceloporus undulatus. Lineage (NCBI taxonomy): Eukaryota > Metazoa > Chordata > Lepidosauria > Squamata > Phrynosomatidae > Sceloporus > Sceloporus undulatus. The sequence continues at coordinate 61,998,334 of NC_056524.1, read as the reverse complement.
TTTAGTGGCACCCTATATCTCAGACTTTACCTCTGGACTAGTTTGGTTTGGTCCGGCATGTGTGGCTTCAGTCAAATTGGCTCTAGATTCCTAGATCCTACTACTGTGACCTGCCTGTCAAAAATCAGGCCAGATCCCTGAATGTTGTTGTGTGCCTTCCATGTTGTTTCTGACTCATGGTGACTTCATGGGGTTTTCTTGGCAAGTTTCTTCACAGGAGATTTGCCATTGCCATCCTATGAGGCTGAGATTGTGTGGCATGCCCAAGTTCACTCAGTAGCTTTCCATTGCTATGTTTGTATTTGAATCCTGGTCTCTAGAGTCATAGTTCAACACTCAAACCACTACACCGTGGTGGTTCCCACGACACCATTCTGGCTCACCTGAATACAGTGATTTAATAACTGATTACAACATTATTAATAAAATTTAGATGAGGTGTAGTTCACTGAAGGCACAGAATAAGAGGCTAAAGAATACCATCTTATCTTTTGACTCAGCTGAGATATCATACAATTGGACAGATAGTTGGACCTGCATGGCTTTGTCCTGCTTTACAACCTCAGGACATTTTTCAAAGTAGAAAATAAATTAAATGTTCCAAGAACTTGTAGGTTTAAGTCCAGAGCTAAGGTTATCTTAGGTACAGACTGGCATGGAAAGCCTGCTTCCAGCTGGCTTGAGGGCCTGGCATACTCATGACACATGGCCCCATGATGCCTGAAGCAGGCTTCATATGAGCCAGCTATCTGCATGGCAGTTGGCTTCCATGTGCTCCAGTGGCATGGTGTTTAGACACTGCATGCCACCAGAGTGCCATAAAGCTATGAAGGGGCAGGAAAAGCTGGCTTTTTGCTGCTTCTTTTTGAGTCAGCAAAAGGGCAGCTTGGGGCCGCAGTATGTCGTTGCTGCAGCCCCAATGTGGCTTTTTCAGGGGCAGCTACAAGCTACCCCTTTGCAGTAGTCTGTTCTGCCCCTTATTTTTGGGATCAAGCTCTACAAAGCAGGAAACTAGAACCCATGGCCAAAAGTTGCTTTTTTAAAATAAATAAATAAATATATATCCACATCCCAGTTTTTAAATGAAAAACAGATGGAAGAAGGTCTAAATCTCCCCTGCCCATGCACACTGACCCTCATTAGGGCTGCATGTATATTCATCCTAAGTGAGCTTGAAATTCAGTTTACATGTTTAGTATATTGTGTAGCTTGACCCAAATATATGCATAGTATTTCTGAGCAGTCACAAATACCTATTCACTTCAACACTGGGCCATATTATATCAGAATCCAGCAGTGACCATGTAGATTCAGAGGCTGAAAGACCAGTAATGACACCAAAGAAGGCATTAGGCCTGAGCACTATTGGAGAACCAGACCCCTAAAGCCCTTGGGGATGGACCAAGTGTAGATCTGTCCATAGCACTAGATTTAGAATACACATCTCCAGAACTGTCACTCAGCTGGTATGCCAATGCTGGCAATATCTCACAAAACAAAAAATCTCAGATTTCCATAACATTGACCTATGGAAATTAAAGTGGTGTCAAAGTACATTAATTCTGCAGTGTAGATGCAGCGTATATATAGGCAGCTTCATGTGTTCCTATTGTAACCCACATTGTTATTTGAGTCATTACTAAGAGTAACTGGAGTATACTATAAAATTATTACCAATGTGCTCTTGACAGAAAGTATATCAGTTCCTCCCTCCCTTTTACTCTGAAGGGATAGAACTGATCTCTTTGTAAATATTACTGATATATGTAAATAATATTGTTATGTAAAGGCATTGATTATTGGGAAGGTAATAAGGTTAGTAATATTGTAAACATGTTTAGTTCTCTTATATGTGTAGATGCTGAGTAGCCTGACTATTTTCCCCTGAAAAGGCTTCTCTTAAGCAGAAAGAACTGATCTCTTTTTAACTATTACCATTCAATGGGGCCAAACATTACAGCCACTCAAGAGGATCAAAGGAGACACCAACTCTGTGGGAAAAACTGTGAAATCCACCTCAAATACTTATTCTTGTTGAATATAATACCTGATAATTTGGTCCAGGATGAAGTGAGTGTTTTGCTATATATGATTACAACTGCCCGAATGTTATATGCAAAGTATTAAAGATCCAAAACCGTCCCAACAATAGACGACTGGAATGTGAAACCGATAGAATTAGCTATATTAGATATGATTTCAATGTCTAAAATGATAGAATTTCACAGCAGTATGATGAGAAATGGAACAAAGTATTTGAATTATGGGAAGATAAGAGTAATAGACAATGTGGTAATAATGGAGACTGAAAGGAGTCTTTTTTGATTGCTTTTGTTTTATTTGTCTCTATTATGTATGTACAATATCTAATTGTTTTAATAAAGTTTGGGAAAATACTTATTCTTTGATATTTTTGTAATATTTATACAGTATTAACAAATAACATATTGAATTATTAAATGCAGCCAATGAGCTGTTGCAGAAGTTGTATTTTTATACAAATTTAAGTGAAATACACAAAGAAAATAATTAATGGTTAGAAATTATTTGTGATTTGTATTTGTGTATGGAGGGGAAATGATAACATAGCCATGGATGGGAGTTAACCTGTTTTATTTGAGTGAACCCTGCCTTATTATTAATGAACACTGGGATATACTCTGAAAGCAAGAGGAGGCTGGGGTTGGGGAGAGAGACAGGCAAAATGTCTTCTGTGTATTTCTGGAAACAAAGAGGCAGTACTTTGTGCCAGCCTGCTGCATACTAGGGCTGAACTAGGGTGGAGCATTCACATGCTCCGAGCCCTAGTTCCGCCGCCCTGCCACCATCATGGCGCATGCTTGTACACATGGGGCATGCCATGATGACATCCCTCGGGTGCAGTGCTACACACAAGGGCATCATCATGGCGCGTGAGTGCATCAATGGCGCCCCTTCAGGGATGCAAAAAGAACACACCCAGAAGAGGGTCCTTTTTGGTCCCTCAGGTGCTGCGGTGTCTGGTTGTCACTGACTCCTTCTTGGGCTGCACAGCCCCTAACTTGTATTAGATCCAAGCCGTTGTCTTCCACTATTAACTTTATTCTAATACTGTACAAATTTTACTTTCTGCAAGTGACATATTCACTATTGCAAAATCACTTTTTGTAGTGCTTGGGTAGACATTCCTTAATTTTAAATGTAAAGTTACTGAACTGTATAGGGTACATATGACTTTTTGAATGGTTAATCTAAAATTAATATAACATCCACCAAACACACAGCATAGACCCAAATATTCAGGGACAGTGTATCTTATGAGCCCAATAAATAAGTACTAGCCTTTTGCAGGAAAACATTTTCAATTCCCTCTTCTGTATTGCTTGATCAGTTCAACAGATAATAAGCTTTCAAATTAGAAGCGCACATTGTGAATGCCACTCCACACAGCTTTCTTCCTATTTATAGTATTTGCTTGCTGTACAAAATTCAATGTGAGGCACCAAAATTTTATTTTGGCCATGCGTCAGGAATTCAGAGTTATACAATATATTTGTTTTCTCTTTCTTGGATTGGGCTGTCAGTTTCTTCTCCCCTTCCCATACAATAGAACTCTAGTTTTTCTTTTCCCCTCCCATATCTTTCTCTCTTTTTATGGATATAAAGCTTTCTTAGTTCTTACATACAGTAGAGTGTTTCATCTAAAGAGCAAAGTAAGTTTTTTTTTTTAAAAAAGGTAGATACCTTTTGAAACACATGTGGGTTCTGTAATCCTGGCTGTTAAAAGTACACCTCTGAACTTTTACTTTAGAACATATCACTGGCTGAAGATCAAAGTCCCCGCCCTCACAATCTATTTATTGACCTATTTATCATTCTTTATTTTGGTAGGATTTATTGGTGGACAAGAAAAATAATAAAGGAGGATCTTTGTATCCACAAGGGATCCTTTCTACCACCACAATAGATATAAGAATATGTTACCTCAGGTCCCATTGTCTCTAATGGCTGCATCACATGTGTATGGCTGTGTGTCACTATTTAGGACAATAGGGCTAGCCATCCATAGATGCTTAAATCTGCAGATGGCAAGCCTGTGGATGGCAAGGCCCCACTATAGATATCTTGGTTGTTTAAAAAGGTTAGCAGCCATTATAGGTCGGTAATGTGTGGCACTCCAGATGTTGCTGGACTGCAGTTCTGTTGATCATGCTGGCTAGAGTTTATGTGCTTATGCAGTCAAGAATCTAGAGGGCTACAGGTTCTTCATCCTTGGTACATATCATGAACCACCCTTGTTTTTGTTGTTGTTGTTGTTGTGTGCATCTAAGTCATTTTTGACTTATGGAGACCTTAGGCAAATCTTTGTGAGTTAGTGTGGTGCAGTGGCTTGAGTACTGGACCATGATCTAGAGACCAGGGTTCAATTCCTGCTTGGCCGTGAAACCCACTGGGTGACTTTGGGAAAGTCACATGCTCTCAGCCTCAGAAAAAGGCAATGGCAAATCTCCTTAGAACAAATCTTGCAAGAGAATCCAATGATAGGTTTGCCTTAGGGTTGTCATAGGTCAGAAATGACTTGAAGGCACACAACACAAGGCAAACCTATCATAGCATTTTCTTGGCAGGTTTCTTCAGAGGTGCTATGTCATTGTCATCCTCTGAGGCTGAGACACTGTGACTTGCTCAAGATCACATAGTAGGTTTTTGTTTTTGAGCAAGGATTTGAGCCCTGATCTCCAGTCCAACACTCAAACCACTATACCATTATGGCTCTCTGTGGAAGAATTAATTAATGTTACAGTCACTGCATAATTGACTCTGGTGTTTATCACACAGAGGCTTTTGCAGCTTTTTGCGGCTCAGATCCGATGTGACTGCGGGTCCAACGATGCGAATTCACACGATAATGTGATGTGTTATCACACACGATTTCTTTTGATGGGGGCTCCTTCCGTGGTGCTTCCGCAGTGATTCCAAAGTGACCCTTCATTTTGGTGAAATCAGTAACAAGCAAATTCACAGAAATCGCTTCCAAGTTCACTTCAATTTCACTCCGAATTGGTCTTGTGGAATGCAACTTTGCTTCTGTTCTGGTACACTGCTGCAAACCCCCTGGGTTGCAAATTTCCCATGATGCGGCACTGCAATTTTCCCCCCATTTCCTTTCGGTAGTCCTTTCACTTTCAGGGCAACTTTCAGGGCAACTCTTATTTTGGGAATATATATATGTGTGTATGCACGTGAATGTGAATATACAGATCTGTCTGTCTGTCTGTCTGTCTATCTATCTATCTATCTATCTATCTATCTATCTATCTATCTATCTATCTATCTATCTATCTATCTATGTGTTCAATTGTTGAAATGGAAGGAGGGTGAAGAATAAAAAAGGGGGATGAAGAAGACACAGAAATATTCATGAGGAAAATATTCATGCAATCATGCAATTACATGAAACAGGAAACAAGAACTTGTGCCCCTTTCACCCCAGAAACGTACAAGGTCACGATGCATTCAGAGCCCCACTGAGCATATGCCAAGGTGCCAATTCGAATAGTTGAATCCGCATGGTATGTACCGGTATGGTAATACAATTTGCCCTCACTCCGCTTTGCGTGAATCCGTGTGATATGACTTGCCTTGGATTCGATTCTCCCTCGATTTGGAAGGGCAATGGAAGGGCAACCAGGTGTGATAAAACATTCATGTTATAATGTGAATTCGCATAACTGAACCAAGAGTTACCCCAGATCTGAGCTGCAAAAACCTCCATATGATAAACACCTCTGTGTGTATGGAATTATTTCAAATGAATACAGTGAAGCAACAGGCGTTAACTAACTCTGCTGCATAGATTTAGAGGACAAACCTGTATGTGTCTATTCAGAAGTAAATTTCATAGGAGTTTATTACACTGCCCTTTTCTGTTCTTTCCTCCCAATCTAGGTGCAGGATGAAAATGTTTAAGCATGAATTGTATCCCATGTTTTCATGCACAGGCCAGAGGCATCCTGTACCTGATCATGGCATTTTGTACCCAATCTGGACTTCTGCTGTACTTTGTAAAGAATGGGAAAATCCCATTCTTTTAAAAAAATGTGGGAGAAGTCTGGATCAGGTATAGGATGCCATGATCAGGTATGAGATGCCTCCAGTCTGGGCACCGAGGTTTGCGATAAAGTCAGTTTTCATTCCATGCCTAAGTTGGGGGGGGGGGAGGATGGAAAAAGGCTGTGCAATAAACTCCTTAGTGTTATATACACTTCTTTGAAGTGTATATAAGAGTGCATTCTTTGCCATGGCTCTTGTACTAAAAACATGGGGAAACAGGGAACACCCTATTTATGTCATCTGTTTGCATGATGCCTTGCTTTTGAACATGGGTTCTGGTCAGTGAGAAAGACAACTGTGGTCCTTTTGCTTATGTTTAGAACAATTGCAGTACAGTAATTGTATCCCTCTTCCATCTTATTGACTCATTCAGAACAATAAATGCTTCCCTCAGCTCTATATTATGAATAATGTTTTGATTTAGATAAATTACTGTGTCAATAATAATTTCAGTTTGCCATTGACCTACAATACAGTACATATTAGGATGGTCTGGTTGCAACCAACTCAAATTCATGCAGTTGTCCAGTAAGAGTAGATTATGACATCAGTTCCCTTCTGTTTTGCAGATACTCAGTTATAACTGTTCTGTCTATTTTCACCTCACTATGTTGTTTAGTAATAACCCAAACAACCATAATTATTTTTGAATATATCTTTGCCTACCTTGCATTTGGTATGCTATTAAGTGTGTGTGTGTGTGTTGATAAAATTTTGAGAAGTGTGAACTGATAATTCTGTTCATTCCAATTTGTATTTTTTCCCCTTGGAAGTGTGGAATATATTGGGTCACTTTAAAATGCAGACCAAATGAAATTCTTCCCTAGAGTACATACCTAGCCTCATTGTGTCTATCCAGTGTGTCTTAATGGCTTTCAAGAAGCAACTATTTCTCTTTTTAGATGTATTCTTAGGCTTTTTCACTCAGCAGTGTTTCAACCCATTATCTCATTATAGCAAAATACAGTCTTCACACATGATAGGGCACACTTGATGCCCATGTAGAATATGTAGAGAGAGGAGGTAGAGAACGGGAGAAAGAAGCATTCCAGTTGAATAACATAGCAGTCACATCCCTTCACTTAAGAATCTCCTTCAACTTTGCTCTTGAATGTGTATCATACAAATCCTTTCCCCTCCTTCTCCCTTTATTTTTCTGTTTTGTTTTAAAGAAAAATAGAGATGTGTATCAAAATAGTTCTTTTGCTTTTTCCTTGATCAGATACTAAAAGAAGGATTCACTAGTAATTACATTGTGATTTCTTTAAGATTCCTGTGTGACAAGTTGCTTTGTCTTTCTAACCAAAGATGTGAGTTTATTAGACCTGCCAGCCCAAGAGTCAGATACTGCACTTCAGGTTGTGAAGCAAGACAGTGAACGTCATGCCAGCTCCCAAGCTTGACATCAACCAGAGGGGCATTTCTGCAGCATCCACAACTGCAACCACAAAGGCATATCAAACACATGGACTTTTATGATATTAAAAATGCTTTTTCTCTGAGAATGCAATTGAACTGATTTAATGTTTTTAAAAAAATGTTTGTAAGTGGGATAAAACATGTTTTGATGTAAGTGATTAATAGTATCCTAGGTGTGGTTAGTGTATGTCTAGGCGTGTCCTATTGGAATTTGTATTTGCACATTTGTGAAGTGACAAGTAAACCTTCCAGCTGTAGATTTGACAGCAAAGAGTTCTTTTTTCAACATTGTTATTTTCTGACCAACCCAGTGAATAACAAGACCAGACATGGAGATCTGGGTTATAAAATTGGCAACTTTATATAACTCAACTTAGGGCCTGAACAGAGAGGCCAAAATAAAGCTGTTTCAGGTCACTTTGGAGCTATGCTCTTTAAATGCTGCATGTGTTCTAAGAAGCCAGAAGCTGCATCAAAGCCACGCTCCAGCTGCTTTGGCTCACTTCTGGCCTCTTAAGATACATGTGTCATGTAAACAGCATACCTTCACAGTGACCCGAGGCAGCTTTATTTTGGACTGTCTGTTCAGGCCCTTATTTAACTTTATTTCTTCGAGATCTGAAGTTCATTCCAGTATTTCTGGAGAATGGAAGGGGAAGAGCCGCAACATCTCAGCAGATATCACTCTCCAGCTTAGTTCTATCCTTTGCTTACTGTCTGAAGTCTTGTAAGGGTTCTTGCCACAATTTCCTTGTCACATTCAAGAAGGTAGCAGGATGGCCACCATCAAGGATGATTTATTTATAAACTCCTGCACTATGAGGGGTTTTGATTAAATGATCCAACTCTACAATTCTGTTTTTATGATTGTAAGTTATTTACTCCTGGCTAGCCCTGCCCACTTTCAGAACTGTGCATTGTCTTCCCCCTTCTTTGAAAAACAAACTGATATTTTATGAGGGGGTCTATACATATACACATGATGCATCTTCTTACACTCAAGATGGCATCTTCCCTAATCACAGTGCCTCATTGATTGTCAAATAATAAGTGCCTGATGTTCATTCTCCAAGGGAGATTGGAGGTAGTGCATGATTCCTACAGTTGGTGAAGCTAGAGCACTCAGTTCTGCAAATCACTGAGCATGTAGATGAGGCGGTGTGAGCTCTTTACTATCTCTCTCTCTCTCTCTTTGAGTGTGTGTGTGTGTGTGTGTGTGTGTGTGTGTGTGTAAGAAAGAGAAAGAAAGAGAGAGAGAGAGAGAGAGAGAGAGAGAGCACGTTTAGTGGTGGGGAAGAAATTGGACGTAGAGTGGTACTGAAAATATTTTGCCAGATTGTCACAATTTCATGTTCAAATGAATTCATACTAGAAAAGAATTAGTCTGGTATCCCCATGTTTATAGAAACCATGTTTGCACTTTTTAGGACACTTAGGATGGTTGGAGTTCCACTCATTTGGCTGCAAATAATAGAAGAGACATAAAGCAAATCTCATAGGCTGATAAAGTTGTGCTTAATTTGGATTTGTGGGGGATTATCTGGACTTCAATTAGCATCTTAAAAGTTCAAGAGACTCCAAAGATGCAATAAAGGAATGTGCAATTATTCCCCTTAGATAATCTTTTGTGCTTTAAAATGAAATATTTTTTTAAATGGTACACTTTCTTGGAAGCTTTCTTTCTGAGAAGCAGTTTCTCCACTGCACAGGTCATTGGTGCTTAGTTACAGGGAAATCTAATTAAGCAGTGCACATTTTTGCACACAGAGGAGTTCTGCCATCCATGAAAGGTGCTGTGGACTACATTTGGGAAGTGACTGTCAGTACAACCAAGTACTTATTATGCATCTTTTCTACAAGTTGTGTTCTTTAGTGAATAAAATGACCCTTGCAACTCTCCTACACCAATGCAGCATGCCCATATGCACAAGGTAATATGATTTACAAAAAGTAAAGCTGTTGTCTTACACCACTTTCTGGGGAGAAAGTCCAGTTGATCTCAATGAGATTTGTCTCTGCACAGACTTAAACAGGATTGAGTGGTAACTGTGGCAAATGTCAGCATTACACACAAGAAAAAGAACTTTGTAAAGTTTATTTAGTCACTGGTAACAGTGTGACACTTCTCTCAAGGAATAATAGTCCATTGTCCAGTGGTGTTTATAGCCTTATTCATGCATTCTAAAGTGCTTCAAAAAAGTGATGTAGTAAGTCATAGCTCTTCTTCCCCAGATGTTGCTTTTCTCATGCAGAGAGTGGAAGCCTGAAGCAGATGGTCTTCTCTATGCATGGAGGAGTGATGTTGCTTATCTTGTTAAAATAGTTTGTGTTCTTATATAGGTATACTTCAGTTAACAAAGCAGGTATATTTATGGACATTGAATTTTTAACACTTTGGTACTAGAGGCAGAAATAACAAGAAAAGAATAGGGAAAGGGTTTTTACACCACAAACAAGAGCACTTCAACATGTTTCAGCAAACTGTTTCATTCTAAACCAACAATATGCACATGTTACCAGGTCAGGTAAGCCTTGCACAAATAAAATAAACTTTTTGAATTTTAAAAATTCCCCCACCCTCAAATGCATCTAGTAGTGATTTTTTCCCCACCAGCCTCTGAAACAATTTTCATTTTGGTGACCAAACTTGTAAATCTATGCTTTTCTTACATGGGAGTGGGTAGGTAGCTGGTGAGGTAGGCATGTCTTATCTCCTCTTTTCTCTTTGCTTTTCTGTTCAGTCATATTCAGCAAGCAATTCTAGAGGCAGCTGCTGTTTACATTATCTCTTGTAGGCAGGCACATCAGACTACACTAGGATTGACTCAAATAGAATTCTGCTGATTCTCAACTCACAGTTTGTTAATTGCATTGCTTATGGTAGAAACACTGTTGCAATTAACATTGAAAGTCTGTGTTTTCCCAACTCTCCTTCACTATCCTCCCAATGCTGAAGATGCTAAAAAGGGGAGGGGAAGGGAGAAAATGGTATAAAAGGGCATTGGAGAGGCAGAAAAAGACTTTCTAAAAAGTAGTTGCACAATTTCAGGCTTTGTTACATGATGTATGGCTGTAATGTACATTAGTATGTAGTGTAAGGTAGGAAGTATGGTTAGAATGCGGCATTGTCAACCCACAGATGAGCCCTCCACCACCCCAAGTTGACCTTTGATATCAGCTTGATATCGCGGCCCCCAGATGTGCCCCAACACAAAAACAATAGCTTGCCCAGACTTATCTCTTGCCACTCAAAACATCTACACAGAGTGTACATAGATGCTAAACCTATATGCTAAACAAAGATTAACACAAGTAAAATAGTCAAATAAATTAAGCCAAAATATGACAGCAATATTGTAGTCTGAAAGCAGTCTTCGGTAGTGAGAAGCACTGATAACTAGAGATACAACTACATCAGTTTTTACTTTATTTCAAGAAATAATTTTGAATTTGCAAGACTGCTTGAAACATAATGTTACACCAAATTCCAACACCAAAAAAATCTAAGCGCTTGTTTGATCATGAATGTGTTGCCATGAAAAAATTCTTAATAAAACAGTATCAGCAATATAGAGTGTAAAATTTGCAAACATTACCTCCTGAATGGTTCATGTTAAAAAGAGTTACAAAGATTTAATTAAAATTTTAAAAAATCAGGATACAAGATCTACATAGTAAGTCTTAATAAATGTGTCAAGAATGAAAGACTCTGCAACCTTTTGGCAAGTGGGCTTGAATGCTCCTTGATGTGAACATGTATTGACCACATGGCACACATCCTTGAGGATTGGGGACTAGCTATCATCATTCCAATTTATAAAAAAGGTCTAAGATCTGACCCAGCCAACTATAGACCAATTACTTTGCTGAGTATAATCAGTAAACTATATGCTTCTCACATGCATTAAAAATTGCTAGATTGATTAGAACAAGAAAATATTCTTGCAGATGAGCAAGCCGAGTTCAGAATAGGTGAAGCACAGTTAATCAAGGACTAATCCTGCAACATCCTTCTGAAAAGTATGCATCAATCAATGAAGGTCTCTATGTAGCATTTATTGATTTAAAGCAAGCCTTTGATTCAATCTCTAGAGAAAAGCTATGGGAAAAAAATTGAGTCTTCTAACATCGACAAGAGATTGGTGATGCTCATGTGGAAGTTCTATGAAAATAATTTTCTGCAGGTTTGATGCAGTCTTGCTGGCCATTTAACAGGACAAATGTTCACCTATGTTGGAATAAGACAGGGCTGCATCTTAGCCCCCGCCTCCTTCAATTTTTACATTAATTCCCTAGTTCAGCATTTGGAACCGATAAACTCACACCCTCCTAGATTGGAAAATAGATTGCTGTCTGTGCTCTTATATGCAGATGATACAATGCTTCTGACACAGTCAAGAATAGGCCTGAGATGCCTCCTTAGTGCTCTAGCCTCCTATTGTAAAGGATGTTGAAAATAAATTACAACAAAACTAAGATCCTGATATTGAACAAGAAAAAGTCCAAGCACTGATGGCCGATTGGTGGACATCTAATAGAACAGGTTACCTCCTATAAGTACTTAGGCATAATCCTTCAATCAACAGGCTCATGGAAACTGCAAATGAAGTACACCATTGCAAGAGCTCAAAGAAGCATGAGAGCACTCCTCTCTTTCTTCTATATTAAACGTGGTCAATACATCCCTGCTGCCATCCAAATTTTTGTCACCAACAGATGTTGTATGGCTGTCAGATATGTACAAGTGATGATTAAAATCCTCTTGAAGTTGCACAGACAAAAAATTTTAAGAACAATTTCAGGAATTCCTTCTTGTGTGCCAAATGCAATCCTATGGCTTGAAACAGGGCAAATTTGGTTGGAGGCACAGTGCTGATGCATACAGTGTGAACCTTTGGCTAAAGCCGACTTTCTTTCCTGGGGGCCTTGCTCCATTAACTCTGACAGATGCATTTCAGTCCAAATGGAAAAAGACACTGTCAAATGAAACTGCAAAATCTGGGACCTCCAGCTGATGCCCTTTGGACTATGGGGTACACCAAAGGTAGGACAGCTATTATCCAGCGTATTAAAGATACTGAATTTCAAAATCATCAGAGTCTGTCTGCACGTTCTTCCAATTATTGGGGCTGTGTAGAACCATTTCCTATGTTAAATTATATGTCAAATCTATCAATCTTCAAATATAGAGAAATCTTTATGTTAGCCAGACTTCTGTACCGGTGGAGGGCAGATACAGCAAGATCCCTGTTCAGTAGTGATTATGTCGTTGTAACACAGGTGTGGAAAGTGTTGACCATGTATTATTTCACTGTCCCTTCTACCATGAGTCCCATAAAAATCTGATTACTCTAATTATTTTAAGAAAACCAGGGAGATCTGAAGCTTTTTATTTAGAATATTACCAGATTGGAACTCACAGATCACATATAAAGTAGCACAATTTTGTGCATCTGCTATCACCTGCAGGAAAAGTATAGTAAACCAAGGATAGCAAATCTTGTTGAAACATGTTTGTTAGTATGTCATCAGTTTTCTTATTATTTGCTTGAATGTGATTGCTCTTTTGCTATTTTATCTGAATTTATTCTTATTGCAGTGTAAAAATAGTTATTTTATTCTGGTAGTTGGCAAGTTTTCATCCCCCCCATTTTTAAAACCTCAGTATCTTGTTATATGTGTTATTTTATTTTATGTGTCATTTTATTTTTGACTTGCTGGTCTTTGACTGTAATAAAGTTATTGATTGATTGGAAGTGCTCATCCAGACTAAAGCTTAATGGAGGCTTTCCCTTTTGTTTTTATAAACTGATAAAGGTTTGTGTAAGACACAAAAACCATCTCATCACAAGTCCAGTGGGCATGTTTCCATTTATACAGTTGTATTAACCATACATGGTCTTAGACTTCCCTCTTTTAATAGCTTCTTTCATACCTTGAAGAAATAATTAAGTTCAGGACACTTCTACTGTTTTTAATCACTGCCATTATGAATATCTTGAAAATAATGAATGATTTTCAGTTCTGGTAATACCTTGTCTTCAGTTGGCATATCTAATGTCACTCTATCTCCATGAACTCATTAGTCCATGTGATTTTTGCTGTGGTATTCATTAAGATCAGGTTCATGCTAGCAACCGAATTGCACCTATTATGGGGAGGATCCAAGCAGACATGCTAAACAAATTCCCTTTTCAAAAAGGGAAACAATATTTTATGCAATTATGTCAACAAAGTTTGATACAGACAGTTATTGTTCATACTCAGAAAAGCTTTTATTCTTTTGTAGTCTACTAAAGCTAAAAATGTCCAGTGCATAAATTTAACAACCTTTTCTTTGCTTCAACTTTTTCTTTGTTAAAGGTTCCGAACTGTTCAAGTATACTACTTAACTATTTACAGCTCAGTTGTGATGGGCAAGGTTTGTTTGTCTGTTTGTTTTGAAGAAGACAATGACAACACCATCAGTTTCAGAATGGAACATTTTATTTATAATTTTAGGTTTGGTCTCTGCACTGCTAAAATTTATGAAACTGTAGCACTGATAATAAATGATGTATTATCCTTATGTTAAATCATATACTAAACATACTGCAGCCCTTTTTCATTTATCTGCTTTAGTATTTTCACCACTCCTTTAGATCTTTATTGTTGCTTCAAACCAGATAATCAGTATTCAAACATATCAGTACTTTGTCTCAGTCTTCTCAGAAAAGGAAAAGAGCACTCAGCCTGAGGAAAATGGAGCAGAGGACACAATAAGAGAAATGCAGCACAGAATAAGTAAAGAGGCAGTACAAGAATATCTGGTTAATCGAAATGAATTTAAGGGGCTCTACAGACCGTACCTAAGGAGCGGCGGGATGCCACCCCTTCCCTGGTCAGATAGAAGTCACAACAACCTCACGCTGTGGCCCCGATCCGGCCTTTGGAGGGTGCAAATAAGAGCCACAAAAAGCAGCTCCCTTTTGCACCCTCCAAAGGGTGCCATAGCTGTGGTGGTGCAGCTGTATGGTGCCCCTTTGGTGCTGCATCATCATCGGGGGGGGGGAGGATCCAGTGCAAACCAGAGTGCACCAGAAGATGAGCTACCTGCTGTCTGGCAGCAGGCAGCATCATGGTGCCAGGTGTGTGGTGTGTGGAGCCAGAGCATACACCATCAGAATGCTGACCCCGACCTGCCCAGAGGCTGACCTTTTGGGCTAGTTTTGTATAGGCCTAAGTCTCCAGGGCCAGACCAACACTGAAAGGTACAGTGGTACCCCGGGATACGAATGCGCCGCCTTACGAAATTTCCGGGTTACGAAAAAAATCCATTAAAAAAAAAAAAACTGTTCCGGGTTCGAAGGTTTTTTCGCGTTACGAAAATTTTTTGGTGCTTTCGGCGCTATTTCGCACGAAATCGCGCTTTTCCCATTAGCGCCTATGGCTTTTTCGGCTTACGAAGCATTTCGGGTTACGAAAGCGGCGGCGAAACGAATTAAATCGTAACCCGGGTACCACTGCAGGGTGTGCCTCGGGTTACGAAATAATTCGTTCCGCGGCCGCTTTCGTAACCCGAAAAGCCTTCGTAAGCCGAAATGCCATAGGCGCTAATGGGGAAAAAGCCGCGGCTCGCCGCGGCCATTTAAAATAGCGCCGGAGTTTTTTCGTAACCAAAAACTCTTTCGTAACCCGAAACAATAATTCCCAGGGATTTTTTGTATCCCGAAAAATTCGTAACCTGGGTATTTCGTACCGAGGTACCACTGTATTTTTTAAAAATGGCAAATGTAATCTCAGAGCCATTAGCAATAATTTTTGAGAACTCCTGGAGAACAGGAGTAGTCCCAGCAACTTGAAGAGGGCAAACGTTGTCCCCATCCTCAATAAACAAATAAACAAATAAATAATAAAGGAGGGGGGGAGGATCCAGTTAGTCTAAATCAATACATAGGAAAGATTCTAGAGAGATAATAAAAACAGAGAGTCTGCAAACATTTAGAAAGCAGTTCCATAATCACAAAAAATCACCATGGGTTTTCTGAGAACAAAGTTATGCCAGACTAATAGACTCCTTTTCGATAAAATTACCAGCTTGGTAGACTATGGGAATGCTGTAGATGTAGCATATCATCTCGATTTCAGTAAGGCTTTTGACAGGTTCACCAAGATAGTCTTGCAGACAACTAGTAAAAAGTGGGCTAGAAAATGTTACTGTTATTTCAACTGAGGGTGGAATCCTGATGTGGGTTTCAGCTGAAGCAAGGTATCATTCCAACTACCCTTCAGCCTTTCCATTGGGCGAAGTGCAATCCACTCTGAGTGCAACCAATACCTGACCATATCTCTCCGCCTCTACGTGCCAAGATCCTGGTCCATGCCCTAGTGATCTCAGACTTTGATTACTGTAACGTCCTCCTGGCTGGGCTCCTCTTCCACACCTCCGTCCTTTAATCTCTGTCCAGCATTCAGCTGCATGCATTATCACTTCCACCCACTCACACTGTCTACAATCTCTCTGTGTTGGCATCCCTTCACTGGCTCCCCCTCCCTTTCCGCATTCAGTATAAGCTCCTGCTGTCGACATTTAAAGCCCTCCATGACTTGCCCCTCCTTACTTATCAGATCTTCTTCTCCTCACCTTCCCACTCGGGCTCTCCATTCTGGTAGTCAAGGTCTGCTGTCTCAGCCCAGGATTTCCTCTGCCCATCCCAGATTCGCCCCTTTTCACTTTGCTGCCCCTCACTCTGGAACCTTCTTCCACCACAAGCAAGAGCATCACACTCTTTAATCAGCTTCAAAACGGAGTTGAAAACCATCCGGTTCAGAGAAGCCTTCCAGGCATTGCATAATTGTCGCTTACTATATGTTTTTTGGTGCCTGTTTATCAAACCATTTCCTGTATTGCATGTACGTATAGTATTATCCTACTTGAGAGTATGTATTTCCCTGGAAGAAGATTAACCATCCATTAGAAGCCAAGCCCCTCCCCCAGTCCATCTGCCTTGGTCCAGGCCTCGGAGGTAGAGAGGAACTGCGGGACCTCTTACCCTTCCCCTCCACCACCCCTTCTCCTTCTTGTGTCATGTCTTTTAGATTGTAAGCCTGAGGGCAGGGAACCGTCTAACTAAAAAGATTGTATGTACAGTGCTGTGTAAATTTACAGCGCTTCATAAATAAAGGTTAATAACTAAATAAATAAAAATAAACCCATACCTCAGCTAGTCATAGGGAGATAGACCGTGAAGCACATGTCTTCCAAACCTCTCGAATTGGAAGAGAGGGAAAACCCCCATATCTTCCCCAAAGTTTGTTTTCTGAACAATCCCAGGTCGCTTGATCTGTAAAGGCTGCCCAGAGCCAGATCCTTCACCAAAAGGGGGTGCCTAGGTGTACAACCCCCTTAAGGCCAGGGAAACCAGTTAGCAGCCTGCTGAAAGTCAATTACCAGTCCCTAGTTATAGTATTGGGTAGGCAAAAAACCCCGGGGAAAGGGAAGAAATTCCTACCCGACTAAGCAAGTTCATACGTGTCCTTAGGGTGGGTTGCAAATTTGAAAAAGGGTAGGAAAAGAGGATGAGGAGCTTAATACCATAGGTCTGCCCCCTTTCATGTTCCCAGGCTCAGCCAATGAGGCCATGCCTTGATTACAACCCTGGCCTCATTCATGGGGATCTCAAAGACACACCTTCCTAAGTGGGCAAGCCGCTTTGTTTGGGTGGGGACATTAGGAGGAACTTCCTGACAATAAGGGCTGTTCGACAGTGGAACACACTCTCTCAGAGAGTGGTGGAGTCTCCTTCTTTGGAGGCCTTTAATCAGAGGCTGAATAGCCACTGTCGGGGAGCTTTGATTGTGAGTTCCTGCAGGGTAGGGTTTGGACTGGATGGCCCTGTGGACTCTTCCAATCAATGATTCATGATCCCTATCAGAAAAAGAGAATGAATGGAATATGTGCTCATTTCAAGAAGGGATTGAAATAATTATCAAGAATCATGCACAATTTTTAAAAATGTCAATAGTGTCCAGGTGTGGCCCTCACAGAAGGCCTGAACTTTAACAGGCATGAAAAAATCAATAACAAAACTGTAGGAGACAAGTCTTAAGGCACCACACACTGCAGCTCTTACAACTGGTATTGGTGAGCCATGGTTTTTTTGCTGCCAGACATAATCCACACATGGATTTCTTGAGGTGATAAAAATTGTCTCAGTTATTATGTCTACAAAAGAAGCCTCCAAAAAAGTTTTAAAACAATTTTTTTTTCTTTTGGAAGCATGATCAGGTTTTGGAAAAGCGGGATAACAAAAACTATATTATTATATATATTAATGGTATGTCACTTTTATCTACTTGGTTACCAATTACCACCACAGCTGCAGATGTTCAATCCCAGTCCCTACCCAACAGATACTTGCTTCTTAAACCAGGTTTCCAGCGCATAGGAGTTAGCAAAGCAAGATTTCATGCTCCTTTTCAGGTGTGGTGAAGTGTAACTCTCTGCTGTCCATAGTTAAGTGGTAAGCTACTTGAGAAGTGATCATTTCAAATTTACTTTTTTAGTGTGGTGTGTGTGTATGCTAGAAATGTTAGTATTAGTTGCTTCCTTGGGACATTTTCTCTTGGAAACTCTTTAGATCAGTTGTTCATCTTTCATGTTGTTTTTAAATATAGTCATTCATTTCCAGATCTGTACACACGGCATTGGCCTAGAGCTTTCTCTGCTTTTTTTTTTTAAAAAAGCTCATTATGGGAATGTTTTAATCCAGTTTTACACAAAAAACTCCCACTGAAATCCAGCTATATCCACACCATAGGCTTTTTTTCATGTCAGTAAAGGAGACCAGATATTTTTACAGATTTTTGTGCTTACTTTTGTATTTCAACTTGCCTAAATTAGTTATCAGGGTTTATTCCTTAATCAGCCAATCGTGGTTTTTTATATGAAAACAACAAAACTGTGGTTAGAAGACATATAACTCGCATTTTTAAAAAACTTGATGACTTTGCCTGACTGAACAAATCAATATAACATAAGGATTTTCCTCACTGTTATTAGCGATGTGGTGCAGACTGTGTGTGCTCTGGGCTTTGTTGGAATAAAATCCTCTATAGATAAATATTCTTACCTCATTAAGGTTGTCCCTTAAAGCAACTGGGTAAACAGATTGGCTAAATATTAAAATTTCTTGTAAAAAATTGGCTATCCTGAATCTGTGAAGGTTTGCTGGGCATCAAGACAGACTTGGGTGATGGTGCAGGGATGTAGCCAGGATTTTAGGAAGGGGGGGGGGTCCAGACTAAGTGCCCACATTAAAATGGGGCTTGGGTGCGGCAGTGCAGCAGCACACACCATCATTTTTTGGCTAGTCCCTGGTGGTAGCACTGCAGTAGATCCCTACAACTACAAAAAATCCTGATATATATGCAGGAATATCTTTATATTAAATAAAAACTTTCTACTGTCCACAAAACTACCAACCTCTGAGGACATCTTATATGTAAGGTTTCTTTAGCCCAGAGACAGTGGAAACTGTGGCCCTCCAGAGTGTAATTAAACCCAGTTCCCCTTATATCTCATCATGTCTGTCTGTCTAGGACCATTGGAACCAATAATATTTGGAGGGGTACTCTTGATTCAGATTAAGGCATAAGAAGGCACTTCACCAATTGCCCTCTAGGAAATTTGGGGATGTCATAAAATCTGATGATCCTATTGGCAAGCACACAGAGGGCTCTTTATACCTAGGAAGCCTGGGGTGGGGGTGGGGGGTTGCCACATACAAAACATCCACCTTAATTAAAGCATCCAGTTAATAACCACCCAATAATTTAACAACATACCAAAATTATCCCAGTAGTTAAGCCTCCAGACTAGAAGATGAACTTGTATCTATTTATTTTTATTCCAGCTTCTCCCAGTATGGGACCTAAGGAAGTTTCACAATCAAGTTAAAACCAAATGCAGTTAAAACATAGATAATGCAAAAGTTAAAATAAATAACTAGTGGCATTCATTAGTCATTTATGATGTGTAAATTCAGCTTATGACTGTACACCCTATACTACTATTGTTTCCTATTCATATTTAACAAGCATATATTATTGTCCGAATGTAAATGCCCCCAGAACACTTTAGGAGTAGTCACTTCCCAAATGATGGCAGTCTGGGGCACTGGTGACTGAGGCACTGAGTGGTAGCAATAGCAGTAGCAAAACATTTCTGTACCCTTATCAGTGAACTAGCACTCCAAGGGGTTTACAATGTGAAGCCAAAGCCCTCAACAAGCTCATTTTACCGACTATGAAAAGATGATGTGACCAGCCCTCCACAAGTGAGTGCTGCTAGGAGCAGAAGCAAGACCCCTGTGGAGTCCTGTCACAACACTTTGTCAACTGTTGATCACTGGTGGGGGAAGCTGGTCACATCATCCTGCACTGCCCCACTCACTAGAGCGTGTAGAACTCTATTGCCTCTGCATTCCGACTGGCTCTTAAGGTGGGTTTCAAGGTTTGGATCAGGAGAAGGAGATCTTGGCCAACCATATTAAAGCCATTAAAATGGTTAAAATGCAAAGAATGACTGAACATATTTCTTGGTGTGTTAAAAATCTGCAGTATGGGGGCCAGCTGCATTCCTTGAGGAAGGAATTCCATAGTTGGGTAGTGCGGCCAGAAAGTCCAACCTTGAAATGCTACATTACAGGTCATGCCCACAACAGGATTATGAGTGGGGTCTCCCTGACTAGTATAATGTATTGGGATAGTACTAGAAATTAACTTAAGTATTCGTAAGTAGTAACAGCATTTTAAATTGTTCACACTAGCTCAGTGCTCTTTGATTGTTTACACAATCCCATTAGAGCAGCTCCCCCCCTCATATCTCGGTATTTGCAAACATTCCCTGTGTACCATGGCCAAAAGTTTAAAAAAAACACCACCTTATCTTCAGTTCATTTTAAACAAATGGTTACCTTTGATTCATATTAATGAGATTGCCTGTTAATATCAACTGATTATCACAAGTCCAAACTAAAGTTCACACTGAGCCTCTTATAGAACATCAGGGTAATCAAGCCCCTTTCATGTTATAGCATCAACGTATAATTACATCTGAATTAAGTTATGCATATAGAACTGGCTTTTTAAAAGGTCACTTACCAATGGAAAAAAGTTCTTGTTAGAAATGTAGGGAATAAAGTCTTGGCAAATTTAGAGGTAAAGAAAGGATTGAACAGATTATTGAAAGTCAGCTTGCTAGCCTGATGGGCTCACTTTTCGTCATCACATTAAGAAACTGATTACTGAGTAAGAGGCAACTAGAGCATAAGACATGTGCCTTTATTGTATGAGTTATGTAACTTTAGTTCACTCAAACAGGAGGTTCATAACCTCTAGCTAACCTCCGTGCTGCTATTTTATCCTGCAGAGGGAAATGAGAACTGAGGAATAGAACTACTTTGAATAGAACACAATGTTCTTCTTGTTGTTAACGCTCTTGAGTCGACTTCAAGTCATGGTGACCTTGTGGATGAAATATCTCCAAGATCCCTGTTCCTGACTGTCCTGCTCATACCTGCAGGCTCAGGCCTTCCTGATTAAGGCGGTTACAAACCGCCATAATAACGCGCTCCGCGCGTACTATGGTTAGGAAGGGCCGTATTAGGGTATGAAGGTTCTTACCTTCCTGACGGCCCTCCCTCCAGTACGCGCAGAGCGCTACTTTTTGCGGTGCCCATCCACATGGGCGTTGCCATTTTTCGTATTGGATGCTGTGCGTCCAGACGGGTCCGGCGGAAGTGACGTCGCGAGGGCGCACTCCACCCTCGCGGCGCCACTTCCGCGTTCCAAAAAGGAGCGGCATTTCGCCGCTCCTTTTTTTGCTGCGCAGAAGCCCACGGTCTGGCAGCTGGGGCTTCCCACTCAGCTAATGGCGGCGGCGGGAAAACGGCCCCTTGAGGGCCGTTTGTAACCCCCTAAGCTAATCACTTGCATGTGGCCAGCCTTTATTCTACTGTCTTCAGCTTTCTCAGCATCATTGTCTTTTCTAGAATTCATGTCCTCTCATGATATGGCCAAAGTCACAGCTCCATTTTAGTCATCCAGTTTCCAGGGTGAGTTCAGTCTTGAGCTTCTAGAACCTATTGGTTTGTCTTCTTGGCCTTTCTTGGTATCTTCAGCACTCTTCTCCAGCACCACATCTAATGAGCAGATTCTTTTTCTATCAGCTTTCTTCACGTCCAGCTCCACACCACACACTGTGATTGGGAATAAATGGCTGGGACTATACCATTTAGTCATCAGAGTTATATCTTTGCACTTTAGTATCTTGTCCAGTTCTTCACGCTGCCTTTCTATTCATAATTTCCTTTTCATTTCTTGACTGCAGTCTCGTTCTGGTCTATATTAGATCCAAGGTATGGGCTCTTTGACTATTTGATTTTCTCATTGTGTAAGATGAATCTTGTAGCTCTTCCATGGTCCTTATTGTTTTCTTAATGTTCCACATTAAGCCTACCTTGGTGCTTCCTCCATATCCTCTTCAGGATAATTGTTCCAGGTCCTTTTTGTTTTCTACTAGTAGATTGCATTGTCAGAGTATCAACAACAAAAAAAAACAATAATAATAATAATAATAAAATAATATATATAATTTTATTTATATTTTTCCACCCTCTCCCACTGGATCGAGGAGGGATTATAACCATAAAACCACATACAATACAATTGTATCTAAAAATATATTATAAGCAATAATCAGTTAAAACTTGAATCAACAATACTAATAAAAACATCAGTTACAATGTGATGTTACAATCAGAAGTGGGATTTCTTCCATTTCTGAAGAGATCCGTCTTTAGTGCCTTCTTGAAGGCATCTGAAGTTGTCTTAAGACAGATTTCCTCCGGTAAGTTGTTCCATAAAGTGGGGGTCAGTGAATATTCTATGGGAAGTTGATATTAATCTAGTCTTTGCGTATTCTAAAAGATTCCTCCCGGATGTTCTGAGAGTGCAGGGTGGATTATGTAGGGAGAGGCATTCCCTCAAGTAACTTGAGCCCAAACCATGTAGGGCTTTAAAGGTGATGACCAACACTTTGTATTGCGTCTGGAAACTGATTGGCAGCCAGCGTAGAGATTTTAAAACTGGTGTTATATGATCTGATCTGGATGTTCCAGTGGTTAGTCTGGCTGCTGCATTTTGAACTAGCTGAAGGTTCCAAACTTCATACAAAGGTAGCCCCATGTAGAGCTCATTGCAGAAATCTAGTCAAGAGATTACCAGTGTGTGTACCACTGTTTCAAGATCCTTTTGGTCCAGGTAGGGGTGCAGTTGGCATATCAGCTGAAGCTGGTACCAAGCACTCCTGGCCATCGCATCCACTTGAGATGATAACTGTAGAGATGGGTCCAGGAGTACTCTCAAACTGTGAACAGGTTGGCAAATCTCCATCCCTGGGCTTGGGAACCTATCACAAGTACCTCCATTTTCTCTGAATTCAGCTTAAGTCTGTTTTCCCTCATCTAGCCCATTACTGACCCAAGGCAGGCATCCAGAGGAGAGATGCCATCCTTAGTCACTGTGTCAGTCGGAGACATAGAGAGATAGATCTGGGTGTCATCAGCGTACTGATAACACCGTGCTCCATGTCTCCGGATGATCTTTCCCAGCGGCTTCATGTAAATGTTAAGTAGCATGGGGGAATAGAATGGTGCCCTGAGGGATGCCAGATGTGAGCTGTCTCTTGGAGGAGCAGCTATCCCCCAGCCTCACCATCTGGAATCTGCCCGAGAGGTAGGAACGGAACCACTGGAGTGCAGTGCCCCCAATGCCTAACTCCCTCAGGTGTTCCAGAAAGATACCATGGTCTATGGTGCCGAAGGCCGCTGAGATGTCCAAGAGCACCAGCAGGTTCACACTTCCCCTGTCGATGCCCAGACGGAGATCATTGACTAAGGCAACCATGGCAGTCTCAACTCCGTATCCTGCCCTAAAGCCAGTTTGAAATGGGTCTAGATAATTGGTTTCATCCAAGACAGCCTGGAGTTGGAAGGCGACTGCCCTCTCAGTCACTTTGCCCAAGAATGGTAAAAGGGAGACCAGCCTGTAGTTGTTTCTTAATAGGGGGTCTAGGGAGTTTTTTTTCAGGAGCAGTTTCACCACCCCCTGTTTCAATGTAGATGGACATATCACCTCCCGGAAGGATGCATTTATTATAAGTTGTAGTAGTATTTTTGTTGCATCTACTCCCTAAACGGTCAGCCAAGATGGACAGGGATCGAGAGGGCACATTGTCCTCCTTACACTTCCAAGGAACTTGTCCACTTCATCAGTATTTACAGTCTCAAAGTGATCCAGTTTAATAGAGTCCACGGAGTCACTGGATACCTCTCTTATTGATTCTGTTGTAATGCCGGCATCAAAATCAGCCCTTATCTGAGAGATTTTATCTGCGAACAAGTCGTTAAAAGTGTCACAACAGGCATTAGTTGGTTCTAATAAAGGGTTCAGGGTGGGAGGCAGCTGGGTTAACTCTTTAACCACCCTGAACAGCTCTGCTAGACGGGACTCTGCTGATGCAATTCGTGTGAAAGAGTTCTTTGCTACATTGATTGCCACTCCATAAGAATCCAATGAGTTCTTATGGCATGTCTTGTCAGATAAGCGCAGATGTTTCCGCCAGCGGCGCTCTAGTCATTGCTCAGCCCACTTCATTAGCCTAAGATCTTCCGTATACCAAGGTTTTTTATTAGGAGTGGGCTGGAAAGGATGCTCAGGAATGATAGTGTCTATGGCCCTGGTAAGGTCGTTATTCCAGGTATCAACCAGGGCTTCAACAGAATCACCGTCTTTCCCAACCATAAAACCCTGTAGTGCTTCTTGGAACCTTTTGGGTTCCATCAGCCTTTGAGGGTGGACCATTTTAATGGGTCCTCCACCCCCTTAGATTGTTAATGTCCCCTTCTCCAATTTTCACTCATCCTTCCTCTGACTATAAGGTGGCTGTGTGAACAATATTTTCTGCATACAAGGTTTAATAGCTAGGATAAATAGGATGATAGTATGCAACCTTACTTTACCACTTTGCTGACTGGGAGCCATTCTGTTGCTCTGTATTCTGTTCTAACAGCAGCCTCTTGTCCTGCGTAAAGGTTACACATCAAGATGATCAGATGTTGTGGCACTTTCATTCCTCTAAGTGCAAGACATAGCTTTCCATGATCTAGGAAGTTTAAGGCTTTGCTGTAGTCAATAAAGCAAATGCAGATTTTCTTCTGCAGTTCCCTAGTGTGTCCCATTATACAACATATGTTTGCAGTGTGATCCCTAGTGCCTCTTCCTTTCCTAAATCCAGCTTGCACCTCTGAGATTTCTTGCTGTATGTATGATTGGAGTTTTTGCTGCAGAATTTTGAGCATAACTTTGTTTGCACCCTCCCTTTGCCTAGGATTTTATTTCTTATGAATTGGTGTTCTGATTTGCATGCCTTCCACAGAAAATACAGTTAAGCATGACAAAGTCACAGCAAAATTGCAGATTCTTTTTATGAAAATTAAATTAAGCTGAATAATAGAATAATCAGATTTGAAATGTACTTCAAAGATAATGTAGTATGCCTGTTGCTCATGAAAAAATCACATAACTCCAGCTTCCCTGATATATAGCAGGAAAACAATCCACCAGCCTCCCTCTGCAATCTGTTCCAAGGGGTAAAAGTTCATACTATCACACAGCCCATCCAGTAGTGTCACTGGGAGGTTGTGGAGTGACACCTGGTTGCCCCCATTCCACCCTGTCCTTCCTTTCCTGGGAGGAGAACCGGACCATGGCAAAGATCCAGGCCAAGTGTGTATCTGCCCCCCACATCTCCTTGCAAAAGGGGCACGGTTTCTGTAAGGAGGTGTAAGGAGGCTGGGCTCAACCTTGCCAAGTGCATATGCAAGCTCCTCCAACCCTCCTTGCTGCAGCCTGGCTTTCCCCTGAGGAAAACCAGCCCACTGCAAGTAGGGCCAAGGGATGGGTGCATGCACTCACTCTCAGCAAGGCTGAGCATGGGCTCCCCAGCTCTGCTGTGGAAGCCATGCCCCTTCTGCTTGGGAAGCCCTGACCTCCACACCAGCTCACATCAAAGGTAGGTACACCATTGAGTTCATCCTAATGTTTTGACTTAATTCCCTTCAATGTAATTTGAACCCATTGTTTGGGTGTTACCCTCTGAAACAACAGAAAAGTAAGCCTTCAAATATTTGTGCATGGCTATCCTTTTACTCCGCAAGGATCTCTTCCCCAGGCTAAACATACTAATCTTTTCCAGTCTTTCCTTAGAAGACTTACTGTGTTGCTGTCTTTGACATCTTCCTTTGTACATTTTCCATTATCAATACACAGTGAGTTCCATAGAGGAAGGAAAATGTAGTGGGTTAAATTCTGGCAAAATGCTCCTTAGCCAGTCATGCTTCTGAAATGTCACTGAAGCATCCTCTCTCCTCTCCTATCCTCAAAGCATTCACAGAGCAGCCATTTCTTCATAATGGAACTTCCTGTTATTGAAGAAATGGCTGCTCTGCAAACGCTTTGAGCTCGGGAGAGGAGAGGGAGCGCTTCAGCGATGCCTCAGAAGCATGACTATCACACCTTCATGCTATAGGAGCATTTTGCCAGCATTTAACCCATGGTAAGCCTCCTGTGTGATAATCCAAATAGATATCTGTTCTTGCTAGGTTAACCTTACAGTCCTATATATTTCAAATGAGCAAGGCAGTTGCAAAAGAGTCGAGATTTTGGATACGTATTGAGAAGAAAAAAAAATGAGAAGATTATTTCAGGTTTTTTTGGGCAGGACATCAACTTTCCAGATGCTCTAAGGACCAGTGTTGAGACATATCAGGATATAGGGGAATGTCCCATGCTCCATAGTTATAAATCCCTAGACTGAATTCTAAAGCTGTAATCCTATGCACAGCTACCTGGAAGTAAGTCTTTGTGAATATTCAAGGACTTTCTTCTGAGTTGACAAGAATAAGCTGCAAGTGTAATGAGTAAACAATAAAGCAATGCAATCATAACAGAATAACACAATAACAGTGCTTATTTTAGCAAAACACAAACCTGCTTTATTATTTATGCCTAATACTATCTATTTTGATTAAAGCAGTTCTATAGGGCCAGGTTCCTATGGAGGCTTTACATTTTCTCATGCAAGAGGTCACACAGTGATGGAGATGAGATTGCTAGTGAGTTTGTGCCACCTTTGTCCTAAATGCCTAACTTATGGGGAAGCTCCACGACCTAAAGAATGATGGGAGGGCTGGTTTGTGCCATGGTTTGTCACCTGTGCCATGCTCTCTGGTATCATTGTAACTCTGGCGGTTTACAGACCGCCAAATAGTACGTCATCAATACGTACTAGGGTTAGGAAGGGGCGGTGCTTCCGCACCCCCTAACCCTAGTACGTATTGAATACGTACAAGATGGCGGTGCCCTGTTCATACGGGCGCCGCCATATTTACGTATCGGACGCTGAGCGTCCGTACGCGTCGCGGGCGTTGTGACGTAGTGAGTGCGCCCCTGGCACCTCGCTACGTCGCAAACGCGACTTAAAAAGAAGCTCCATTTTGGAGCTTCTTTTTCGGTCCGCGCGGGAGTCGGGCCGTGTGAAGGCTCCGGCTCCCCCGCGGACCTACTGGCGGCGGCGGCAGAGCGCCGCAAAGCGGAGGTATGTACCCCGCCTCTGTTAGCACACCAATATGATCTTAACTTCAGTGGCTTAAATTCAAAGAGAAAGAAAGGTAAAATTAGAATTATATATGGCAGATATATTTTCATTCCAATTAAATATATACATGAAATTAACCAATTCATTTATTAAGTAGATGTTTAACTGTTGGTTTAAATATACATATAAAAATCCTAGTGCAACTACCAGCACCTTCCTGTCCATATTTAGAACACTTTTCATTTAAACAAAATGAGAAATATAATCGAACAAGGGATGGGGAGAATTAAAAAAATATTTGTAGGCGATAAACATATACAATTAAATACACTGAAAAGTAGCATTCCCGCAACAATTAAGCTCTATATGGCCAAGCATGAGCCCAACTGTTATATGGAGCCCAGTTAGAACCTTACAATAATATGATCGCACTTGAAAGAGTCCAAACAAAGTTTCTGAGGAGCATATTTCAAGTTGCCTGCTGTGTGTCTAATGCCATGTTACGAAGGGAAACAGGAGTCAGTAAAATTGAATCCTGTTTGTGGATAAACATCTTTACTTATTGGTTAAAAATACATAATAGCCCTGGTGGACTGTCCCAGTTAATTTGGGTAGACAACTATAAATCCTGCTGGGTAACAGCTATCCATAAAAAACTGAGTCTTCTTGGACTTTCTAGTAATACGATTCTAAAGCTAGGTCTAGATCAAGCAAAATAAGTTGTAAGGCAAATGATTCTAGACATTGAAAGACAGACTGAAACTGCTTCCTTTTCTAATTATACATTTGTAAATAACCAAATGTCAGTTGACCATCCCACCTCCTACTTATATTATGTTACAGTGCCTAAGTTCAGGAGAGTGTTATCATTAACTTGATTCAATGTTCTTCCTACAGCAGTAATGGAAGGGAAATATAGGAAAATCTCCCATGAACTCCAATTTTGTCCTTGTGATGTGGGAGCAATAGGAACTATAGATCATGTTCTTTTGTATTGTCAGTTTTACAAGGACATTTGTCATCAGCCGATCACCCCTCTTCTAACCAAATTTTCTGGGCACACTGATGTTTTTTATCTAAGCTATTTGCTGGACAGTCAAAATCAACCAGTTATATGTAAGGTAGCAAAATTTTGTTACATTATATGTAAAACACACTCTCAGATGATTGGTAACAACTGATGTTAGTTGGCAGAGACCAATTCTGATTTCCTTGTTTCTGTTTCTGATTTGTTTTAATAATTGTATATATATATAATTTTTATATTGGTCCATGACCAAAATAAAATTTGTTGTTGTTGTTGTACATTGAAAAGTAAGCTCAACCCCATAGACCGTATCATGCTACAATTTATACAAATAAATTCTTTGCTCAGTTAAGTAGAACAGAGCAGACACCACAGAACAGAAGGTTCCTCAAAAGCCTATTTGAGACATACTGCACTAATCGTACAAATAAAACAAATGGGCAGGTTTCAAGACTACAAGTATTCTCATTGGTTACTTTTATATTTAAGATGGCTCCCTCCGTTTTGTCAGCAAGTGAAAACTATTCTGTTCCAACAGGCTTTTTAGGAATTGACTTAGAGGTCTTCTAACGGTGTGCTGTTTATGGGGTGTTCTGCTGATTTTTATCTTTTTTAATGAATCTGCTTTAAAGATTTTTGATTCTAGGGGTAGTTTAATGGTATGTTGCTAAAAAAAAGTATATGTTTTCACATGTCCATTTGTAATTGTTTTTAATTGTATTTGTTTTAACTTTTATAATCTGCCTTTTGTAAACTTCCCCAAATTAGGAAAAGGGTGGGATATAAATGGATATATCTATATCACCATCATGATCATCTGCAAATATATGAAAATTGGTTTCCTCTTTTCTGCTGATATCGTAACATCCACAATATTCAGATTGCACAATGATTAAGAAAACTATCATAGCCTAACTAATCTAAGGCTAGAAACAATTAAAGGTATCCATGAGTTTATAAAACAATAGTAGTAAACTCATTTCATCAAAAAGCTATTAAGTGAGGCTTCCAGTATTAATGAACTTGGTTAAAAAAAATACATGAGCCTTGGGAAATCAAAGAATGTTTGAGTTTGTGTGGGGAGTGGACTATTGTTACAAATGGAATTAAAGTTGAATACCTGAGTGGGAAGTAAAGATATCAAAGTACTTGGCTTCATGTAAAGAAATGAAATATTTTTAAACAAACAAACAAACAAACAAACCCAAACCCTATAAATTTACTTTTCTGACTAACACACAATTTAGAAATAACAACCAACATGGGCTAGAAAACTACTAAGAAATAGTGTAGCTAGGTAAGTAATACATAAAATATTATTTTAAGGAATTATGAACAAAATAAAGACTGTCATAAGCTAAATTTCTGTTCATGTTCTGGAAATTTTTGTGATCAACACCAAAGCTTGCAAAACCAGTAGAGTTCAATTGGAAAAACAGCTTGTTGGTCTGTGTATCTTAGGACCTTCTTGAAATACACTCCTTAGAGGCTGTGTGTGATAATTATTCCCATACGAGTTCTCAAAAGCTATTAATGTCCATTTTTACTTGAAAACCTTTTACTTCACTTAATCCAGACAGTGCTTGGATGACAGTAACCACCTTGACAGGATATTCTATAGACCTATATCTCTTTATCACAGAATCACAGAATCCTAGAGTTGGAAGAGTCCAACCCTCTGCCATGCAGGAACACACAATCAAAACATCTCCAACAGATGGCCATTTATACTCTATTTAAAAACCTCCAAAGAAGGAGATTCCATCACACTTTGAGGGAGTGAGTTCCGTTGTCAAGCAGCTCTTACTGTCAGGAAGTTTTCCTCATGTTGAGGTGGAATGTTTTTTCCTGTAGCTGGAATCCATTGCTTTAGGTCCTATTCTTTGGAGCCTGCTCAATATGACAACACTTCAAGTATTTAAACAGGGCTATTATATCGTTTCTTAACCTTCTTTTCTCCAGGCTAAATATAACCAGCTCCATCAGGCTAGCCCTGATGGAGCTGGGCCTGCCTGGTCAACGCCCTCACAGGCCAGAAGATGACAGTTATGGAGGCAGGAGTCTCTTCCTTCAGGCTATCCCTGATGGAGCTGGGCCTGCCTGGTCATTCCCTCGCAGGCCGGAAGATGACAGTTATGGAGTGAGGAGTCTCTTCCTTCAGGCTAGCCCTGATGGAGCTGGGCCTGCCTGGTCAACTCCCTCATAGGCTGAAAGATGACAGTTATGGAGGGTGGAGTCTCTTCTTCCAGGCTAGCCCTGATGGAGCTGGGCCTGCCTGGTCAACTTCCTTGCATGCCGGAAGATTACAGTTATGTTATTAATTATAAAATTATAATTTTGAACATTTTAATAGCTGTTTTGGGATAAAATATTCAATCTGCAAAACCACAGTCATTTCACTTGCCACATGTACTCTTAAATGGGCTAAATTATCCATGGAATGAAGCAGCAAAAAAGTGTGTATGTGTATGTTTGTGGGGAAAAATATTTCACAAAGCAATTTCTTTCCTAATTATTATGGACTTTATCACACCAGGTTAATAAGGCACCACAATCGCATTAGTCTAGGAAACACAAATATACCAAAATTGGCACAGTCATTATCTCATAGCTCTTCCAAAGTGCCATGGTGCTGGTTCTGTCCCAGCCTCTGCCTTCCTCTTGTAAGCCTGAGGGCAGGGAACCATCCAGTTAAAAAGATTGCATGTACAACGCTGTGTAAATTTACAGCGCTTTATAAATAAAGGTTAATAATAATAATCATAATAATTGTCAAGCTCCATGGCCCTGCCTCCCTGCCCAAGTCCCTTCTCATCATGCCTTTTAGTCTGTATTTATTTATATTTTCAATGCAATTGTACAATCAAAGCAATAAAATAAGAAAATACAGTAAAAGCAATTAAAAAAACAGCTTGCTTGGGAATAGCAAGGAGGAATAGTGTAACTATGTGTACATTAGAATTCCTTCAGGAGGAATTATCACACTCATTCAACAGTAGAAAAGCAAAGTGATTGGGGGGCATTGATGAGTTTTGCCTGTTAATGAAAAGGAACAGACCAGCTACTGGACAGGCACAGCATTGTGTGAAAATACAGCCACATATGCTAGTATCCTGCTCTTATTCCAGTTTTCAAGCCTTGTGTGATGAAGTCCCATGTCACCTGCATGAGGTTTTGAACTGTCTTACTATTTCTGTTATCCAGTAGGTAAGTATATATAGAAAATATTCTTTCTGTATGCAGTGTCAGATCCAATGGGCCCTCAGTGTCTGAGGATATTGGGTTCCAGGACTCCCCATGGACTTCAAAAATACAGAAGTTCAAGTCAGTATTTAAAATTTAAAATTACTTGCAATAGACTGCAGCCAGGCAGAGAAACAATCCCAGGACAGTAGCGAGACTGCAGCAGCAAGGCCTGGGCACCAGGCACACATTCTTTCTGCTTTGGCTGCAGTGAATCTGCTCTTTCCTTCAAAAACCAGAAGAGGCAGCTGGTGTGCTTTCCACTGCCACCCCCCTCAGGTGATGAAATCAATATCAGGAAGGGATTAGCAGGGGAGGGAGAAGTGGCAAGCACCTGGCACTTGGGGACTGCTGCCTCCGCTCCCCCAGCCGTTGGAAGTCAGTCCTGGGATGATGCTGGCCAGTACTGTCTCCTCTGCCTAACGTTACAAATACCTCAATTGAAGGGTAGTGGGCAGCAAGCCCTGAACAGCAGGATTAATTCTTTCTGCTTCCTGCTGGGAGGACACCAACTGCTGCTTCTGACCTTTGAAGGAAAAAGCAGAATTTCTGCAGCTAAAGCTGGAAGAAAATGCCTTGTGTCTAGGACCACTTCTTGACCTGGCTGCAGTTGATCACAGGCATTTTTTTTCTTCATTTAATCTATTTAAATCCATTTTTAATTCCTGGTTTCTCAAATCCATGGATAACAAACCCATGGACACTGAAGGCTCACTGTATATGTTTTCTTCTTGCAATGTTAAGGGACTCCAGAATTGGTTAAGAACGTATAAAATATCTTGTCCATTAAGAAATAAGCTATTGCCTTCCCAAGCTCCTTTATTCACAGAACTGTGTCTCTTTTCTGGTGGTTTTGTGGTAAGTGAAATGACTATAGTTTTGCAGATTGAATATTTTATCCCAAAACAGCTATTAAAATGTTCAAAATTATAATTTTATAAATCAACAAGACAAAAAAGATTTTTCTTGTGCTCTCCTGCATTAACACAATCACAGTTTAATACATTACAGTGCTTGAATGCCATTTAATAAGGCAATAACTAAGTTCCCTTTGTCACTAAATGCAGTGTCCACGACATCTGGGAAATGTAATATTTTGCCATGATTGCTAATCTTTTTGTTTGCCTGTTCATTTGTTCATAGTTGTCTAGGACAAAAATATTCCTGCATCCTCATGGAATAATAAAGAGCATACAGCCTTAGCAGGAAAGTGCCAATCAGCTTGCTGCATATTCTGAACAGAAAATGAATGGCTGCTTTAAACAGCCTGATAATGAAAATAAACCCTACATGGTTAGCACAATAAAACAACCTTGAAAACCAATTAATAAACACAGCAAGCATTTGTTAAAAATCTGCAAAGAAGAGAGGAGAGGATGGAGATTTGTGTTATAGCAACTTTTTGCTAAATATTTTCTGCAAGTGTTGCTGCTTTGGGATCTAATATTTACATTCAGAAAAATATTTCATATATCCAACTCATTTTTATGTTCAGCAATTGCGTAAGTGCTTTTTTGGCATTGCTCTGTGGATAAATAAATGTAAAGCACTGTGGTAGTAGGTTCTGTCCCTGACCTATGCGTGTTTATATCAACATAGGAAATGAAGCAAAGTCTTGCATTTTACAGATGGGAAAAACACCCATTTGATTTTAATTTTAATTTGTACTTACAGCATTGTTAGGCAAGCTGAAACATCCTTCTGTAACTTCTTCACTTCTCTTGTGCAAGTGCCTATGTGGTTTATCAATCCAATACGTAATCAGTTTGCAACACATTACAAAACATATTAACAGACCTTTTATATTTTTAATAACATGTAATGTTGAATAAAGCCTACTTTTATTTTCATTGATACATGTCATTTATAAAAACCAGGATCTCCATATTTCAAGGTCTTGAAGTTATGGAGGTTTGAAAAGAGGTTGTTGCCCAAATTACAGTGGTTGTTAAGTTAGTTGCAAGAATGTTTTCCCTGTATCCGTGCTATCTGACTGTGACACCAGTAGTAGGTCCTATGAGTTCTAATAGTGGTTGCAGAGGGAGGCAGACTATACTGCATATAGCCACTAGCTCTTGATCACATTTGTGTAAAATTGATGCAAAGGGTTACAGGAATAGCGGTATTGGCCAAAAAACAAACAAACATATAAACCAAACAAAACCAAAATTCTAAAATCTATTTTGTGGAAATGTCTTTATTTTATCAACCCAAAGGTGCAAACTATGCTTGCTTTGAAGTTCTTAGAGCAGGGAAAGAGTAAAATAGCATACGGGGAAAGGAAGCAATTGTGTTGAGATGTTCATAGACAGGCAAAACCTTGATGACCATGAGCTGATAAAAAACAAAGGGAGTAAAACAGAGACAATAAAGTTTGGCTTCTTCATTTGAAATTACAAACCCATTGTTATCCATAATTACCCTGGAATACTTAAGAGGGCTGTCCCTG
Source organism: Sceloporus undulatus (assembly GCF_019175285.1). NCBI lineage: Eukaryota > Metazoa > Chordata > Lepidosauria > Squamata > Phrynosomatidae > Sceloporus > Sceloporus undulatus. Next base: position 61,964,404 of record NC_056524.1, on the reverse strand, counting down.
ACTGCAGATAGCAGTGGAGATTTCCTCCATACTTCTCTGCTTTGTCTGGAGTGGGAGGAAGAGAAAGGAAGTCAGCCACTCTGAACTGACATTGGCAGGCATAGGCTGTGATCTCAAGACTTATAGGCATCATCTGAGAGATACTGATGATGATGATGATGATGATGATGATGATAATAATTTATTTATATGCCACCTCTCCCAGGATCAAGGCGGCTTACAATATCAAATAAAATACAGTATAAAATGCAACATATATTAGAATACATTCTATTACTTCCTACCCCCCCCCCCCAACTATACTGTAATAAAATATCATAAACCATTAAAACAATTAAACTAGTCAACAATCAAGTCAGTCAGGGACAAGGGGGTAGACAATTTAGGTAATCATAGAATCATAGAATCATAGAGTTGGAAGAGACCACTACGGCCATCCAGTCCAACCCCCTGCCATGCAGGAAATCCAAATCAAAGCATCCCCGACAGATGGCCATCCAGCCTCTGTTTAAAGACCTCCAAGGAATGAGACTCCACCACTCTCTGAGGGAGTGTGTTCCAGTGTCTAACAGCCCTTACTGTCAGGAAGTTCCTCCTAATGTTGAGGTGGAATCTCTTTTCCTGTAGCTTGCATCCATTGTTCCGGGTCCTGTTCTCTGGAGCAGCAGAAAACAAGGTTGCTCCCTCTTCAACATGACATCCTTTCAAATATTTAAACAGAGCTATCATATCACCTCTTAACCTTCTTTTCTCCAGGCTAAACATCCCCAGCTCCCTAAGCGTTCCTCATAGGGCATGGTTTCCAGACCATGGTTTCCAGACCCTTCACCATTTTTGTCGCCCTCCTTTGGACACGCTCCAGTTTCTCAATGTCCTTTCTGAATTGTGGTGCCCAGAACTGGACACAATATTCTAGGTGGGGCCTGACCAAAGCAGAATACAGTGGCACTATTACTTCTCTTGATCTAGACACTATACTTCTATTGATGCAGCCTAAAATAGCATTGGCCTTTTTAGCTGCCGCATCACACTGTTCACTCATGTTCAACTTGTGGTCTTCTTGGACTCCTAGATCCCTTTCACACGTAGTTTCATTCAGCCAGGTGTCACCCATCCTATATCTGTGCATTTTATTTTTCCACCCTAACTGCAATACCTTACATTTCTCCGTGTTGAATTTCATTTTGTTAGCTTTGGCCCAGCTTTCTAGTCTATTCAGGTCATTTTGGATCTTGATCCTGTCCTCTGGGGTATTAGCTATTCCTCCTAATTTGGTGTCATCTGAAAATTTGATAAGTATGCTCCCAATTCTGTCATCCAGCTCATTGATAATCTTTGTGATAATCTGTGTCCATGGAAGACCGGGAGGATAGGCATTTGAACTCTACCCCCCCTCCCCCCTCCCCCAGACTGGGACTCATAGTAACTTGTTTATTCCATTAAGATTAATTTAATCACTGACGTCACCATTTTAGACTTTGTTGCAATACTTTATCCAGGGTTCCCTACATAATAAATATCTTTCATGATCTTAGGAGCAAAATATTTATTGAGGCCTGTTACAGACTGCCAAAATAATGCTGCTTCGGGTCTCTTTGGAGGTATGCTGTTTAAATGATGCATGCATCCAAAGAATCCGGAAGCTGCACCAAAGCTGCACTCCAGTGCTTAGGAATGGAGTGTGGCTTTGGCGCGACCTCCGGACTCTTAGGACCCATGCATCATTTAAATAGCATACCTCCAAAGAGATCTGAAGCAGCTTTATTTTGGTAGTCTTTAACAGGCCTTAGTTACACAATTTATATCCCTCATATGTCTGAAAGATATGACTCAGTGTGATTCACACTAGGGTCTTCTACTTGTCCTATCACAGTTAACATTTATGATAACTCTCTTCTGATTATCTAACCACAGAAACCACTGACATATGGAGTCAGTGGACATATGAGTGGAAAGAGCCCCATATATAAAATTTAACAGGAGAGGAGAATGAAGCTATTCACAACTATTTGTTTTTCAAATGCATGTGGTTACAATACAGTGTTTTAGCTTAGTTCTTACAGTTATTTATTCACTCATATTCTTATACTGATTCCTTAAACACATCCCACAGATTCCATTTCTAATCAGCTGGCCCCTGGCTGTTCTTACTGATGTCCCTGCTCTACTGTAAGCAGCTCTAATTTTAACCCTAGCTATTGAAATAGTTTGTATCAGCATGGTCTGTACCAGCATAAAAAGTACAGCACTTCTGAGACTCAGAGAAAGAAATTTCTACTGTAAGAAACTGGCATCTGTTTCTAATGAAGTGGACTGGAATCCATAAAAACTAATATTAGAAATTTCTTTTTTCTCACTTATTTTCAAAAGTAAATGATTGAATGATTTTTTTTTATACTTTGGTGCTTTTTTTTTTTTTGCAAATAGTAGGAAACATCTTAATAAGAAACACACTGCTTTCCATACAATACCAATGCTTTTTTGTGTGCAAAACATGATTTTTAATGCACATGTTTTTTTTCTTTAAAAAGTTATAAAGTACAAAAAAACCCAATTAAAATTTACCAGAAACTTGCTCAGTTGGGGTAAATTTTGAAATTATTTGTTTTTGCATATGATAATGAAATGAGCAAAACTTTACAGTCTTTCATCTGCTGCAAGGCAACATTATGTAATGGTGAGAGCCAATGTGGTGTAGTGCTTTGAGCACTGGACTATGACTCTGGAGACCAGGGTTCAAATCCCAGCTTGGCCATGTAAACCCTTCATAGATTGGCAATGGCAAACCCTCTCTGAAGAAACCTGCCAAGAAAACCCCATTACAGGTTTGCCTCGGAGTTGCCATAAGTCAGAAATGACTTGAAGACAACAACAATAACAGCAAACTGACAATTAACTGCTTTACAAAGTCCTGCCAGTTGATATCAACCATTTTACATTTATTTATTCTCCACAATGTTCATTTCTTTCCAAACCCCTTCCATGACAAATTAGTGCATGTGTGCAATTATCTGCCATACAGAATGGTTGACTAACTCCCAGTGAGTGTTACTTGGCATTTTCTGTAATGTTATTCATTATTCTATTTGACTTTAATTGTATTCTCAGATTGAGATGTTAAAGATTTATTCTAAATTGAGGTTAGTTGCACTGATATAAACATGTAGATGACTGTGTTGCAACTGAGGCATTTATCTTTCATATGTGGGAAACCCATTGATTCCCATGTCTTAGTATTCTTAATGCAGTATATGACTAATATGTTCTGAAAGACAAAGAAGAATAAAAGAATAACTGGAGTGCCCATGCTTATTTATACACTGCCAATTTTCTAAAATAAAATTCTCCTCCTAGAAAAGAGCTTTTTATTTCATTTTACTGTTAGAGTGCTTTCTGAATTTCCTTTGGTGGTATTTTTGAGCCTCATATTTTGTAAGATGACTAAAGATGCTTTCATTCTTTATATTTTATATCTCTCCATAAATGTGCAGCCTCATGACCTTCTGATTTGCAAAAGCCCTATAGGAGGAATACCCCTGATAAATTCTTTCCTTTGACTTTAATGAAAGTGCAGAAAATTAAGAATGCTGCAGTCATCCAGAAGAGTCATATAGGAACTTCATAACCCAGGTAAGACAAGAGACATGTACCATTGAGAATGTAACATTTCCTTCTCCCTCCACTGTGAAAGCTATTTCTTTTCTAGCAGATTGGATGAAAATGGCTGTACATCCCCCCCTCCACGACAGAGGAGTTGGAGTGGGGAGTTGTTGTTTGCTTTCCTCCCCTGGGATGAGGCAGTCAATAACCAATCACACCATGGCAGTGATGCCATGTTGAGGGGTTTCTCGGGGCATGGTCAGAGGCAAAGGTTTGCCAACTGCCCCCATTGCCCCATTGCACAAAAGAAATTGACCCACCCACCTGCCACTGGTATAGTATGAAGTTTTATCAGTCGCTTAGGGGCCAGGTAGGAATTTTTTCCGTTTTGCATAGGTTTTTTGCCTACTCCATATGGTTTCCAGTGGTATATGGGAAATTGGCTAGAGTGGTGTCTGTGGCTTAAAAGTTTAATTTTGATTGAAGTGATATGATTACCTACTTTTGGCATAAATATTTGGATTATATTTCGGCAAGCACCTTGGACACCATTTGGATGGAGGGGAAGTTTCTGGAACACATCTTTAGGCCTTGCAGCCTGGGGGGTGGCAGAAAGAAATTGCCCTTAGGTCTGGCTTGAAAGTTTAACCCCATCTTTAATCTGTGCATATTGGGAAGGGGGGCTTTCTAGTTAGGCTTCCTAAAGTGGGATGGCCAGCAAATAACCCAGAATTTGGATTGTTGGTGAGGGCTCAGATGTTATTGTCCTGATAAGCTGCATAGGTGGTCTGTGGTAAGACACTGGATGCAGCTTCTCCCACACTTGGTTGTTGTTAGAAATTAGTTGCAGTTCCATTAAGAATTTAATAAATAGGTCAATAAATGGCCCTGCTTTATCCCATCTTTATATCTGGTCTCATTATTCTGGGTTTGGGTAACAATGACAAAATGGGAAGGCTTTGGGGGGGGGGGAGGAACCCAGCATTAGCATTAATATTATCTCTTTGTTTCCTTCACAGACCAAAATCTAATAAAAAATTAAGTTTCTTAACACTATGTATGTATGTATGTATGTATGTATGTGTGTATTTCCTGGTTCATCTATCCTGAAAATCATGGAAGGCTAACTATGGCTGAAAACAGACGGCCCTAAAGGGGTTGTGTCATGTTCCCCTTTGTGCACTGGATTGGGGCCATCGCAACCCCATGCCACAGTCCTGATCTGGAAAAATGCCACTCCTTTTTAGGGCAAAAAGCCGCCCTTCCCATGGCAGCACTTTTTCTCTGTTTCTTTGAGGCAGCATGTGTAAATGCTGTGCTATAGGAGCATTCCCCTGCTTCCCGCTGTCTGGATGTGTGGGCAGCATGATGCTGCTTTGGAAGTGGAGTCAGGGCAGGCGGTGGTTGCCACGCCCCTAACTTTCAGTCAGTCTGTACGGCCCCTAAGTATAAAAACACAGGAAGACTCATGAATTTTGGCAGATGGCCATGGGACTTCCGGAAGTACATGGAAGTCTTTGTTTTTGTTTTACAAAGTCTGAAAAAATGAATTAAATAAACATTTCGAATGAGTTATGTCACTTTTTAAAAAAAATCTGCCATTCATATGCTCATATATGGGTGGAATGTATGGTATACAAAAGGCCTGAGTTTAAGTTCTTGTGTGAACACTATGTTGATTTCTTTCTGATGATTTTATCTTCTGCAAGCAGAAAGAGAGCAGAACAGAGTTCACATCATTTTTCTAAATCCACAGAATAATCTTATTTCAATCTTTTTTTATATATATTGGTACTTGGTGTTGTTGTGTACCTTCAAATCTTTTCTGATTTATGGTGACCCTAAGGTGAATGTAGTATGGGGTTTTCTTTGCAAGAATTTCATTTAAGTCCGGAAGCCATGCCAAACTCCAGAAGCTGTGCCAAAGCCACACTCCAGTCCTTAGGAATGGAGTGTGTCTTTGGTGCAGCTTCTGGACTCTTAGGATGCATGCATCATTTAAACAGCATACCTCCAAGTGACCCGAAGCAGCTTTATTTTGGTCTGTCTGTATGGGGCCATAGTTAGATATGGATTTTACAGTATGTTTGTAAGAAATGATCTGAATTATTTCTCATCTCCACTCATTAAGGTAGGTCTTATCTAAACAGTCCTTGACAGAGTGGCAGTCATATTAGTCCACTGAAGCAAAAGCAGAAATAGATTCTCTTATGGTACTTTAAAGAGCAGCAAATTGATTACAACATAAACTTTAATGGATCAGAGTGTAATTCATAATAATTCATCATATGTATCAAGTTTTTATAACTATATAACTATATATGCATACATTCTGAGTACAGAGCAGTGTGTGTGTTTTGGGGGAGGTATGAAGAAATATGACAAAAAATAGTCCCTGATAATTCAGCAGTGTTTGACACAAATATTTAGAATAAAGATTGGAAAATTCCATGTGGGTGCCAAATCAGGATACAAACTCAATCTGGGAGTCCCTAATTCAAATCAACAGTTTACAACAGCAGAACATTATGTGAATGCTAGGCATTCTACCCATGAATGTTACTCCATTTTTGGAGATATTCTGTCTGATGGCTCAGATTACATAGACAATTTCCAAAGCAATGTTACCTCTCTGTTGAGGAACCTTGTAAGTAAATTTATAAGAAATACACATTCAGAAGTCATAGCACTGGTCTCTTTGAAAATGTTTCTAGCACATATAGAATGGAGTTCTGTGGATACACTATACACTGTAATAATTGTATCATGCAGCTGTGGTGAGGGAAGACTGACTATATCTTGTTGGTTCTGAGCAGCCTATTTCTGCTGTGCCTTACTTGTTTCATGACTGTTGCACTCATGGCCATTTTCCTACTGCCATCATCAATGGAGTTCACCAGTTGGTTTCCAGACATTTTGCAATGATGTGATTTATAACTTTGCAGTTTATAATGCTGTGTTCTTCTGTTTGAATATTTTTCATGCCATATGGCATTTAGGTGTATGGTATTTGTTTACTGGAATGAGTTAGCCTCCATCATTAGTAATTCGGCATATTTCACAAATGAGTGGTAAAAATGTTATCATTTCCCAATGTTGTGACATGATTAGGTCATGAAAATTTGTTAATTGGCTTGTAAATAAATTTGCTGCCATTGTTTTTTATAGTAATGGTTTTGTAAACTATGTGGTGACTCCAGTTCAGAGTCAGCACATATGGCAGCTCACAAATACAAATGCTCTTTCCCAGATGCATTGACTTAAGGAGGATCATTAAATGGATCCCCTTCTCCCCAATAGTGGGCATTAATGGAGAGATTTAGCATGTAGGAAAGAACAAAAGGTAGATAAATCTGGTTTCAGTAGTCTAGCAGAAATGAGTAGATTAGAAAACAGGTGGTCTACAGGAACAAAGAATTCCCTACTCAACCCTACAATGTTAGCTGAATTGGAAAGCAAAGCTGTGATATTATGTTGTGTATTTGTATCTGTCATTTATGTGAGTTAATAGGATTATAAAATCTAAACCTAGCAAATGCATGTCATCTTTAAGTAAATTTATAACATCGTAGAAAACGAGAAGCCCATTGCTGAAGTGTCCTGTTCAGGAATAAATCGTGAATGCTTGGATTTCTCTCTATAAGAAGATGCTCACATGAAATCTTTTGTATATTCTCAGTTGTGGATGCTAATTATTACTTTGTAGGCTAACACTGGAAGGTAATCACTGGACACTAGTCATCCTGTTTCTTGGATCTTCCCATGCATCAAAGTGTTTTTTAAATTATTTCTTGGCATGCCCTTCAGCTAAGCTCCAAACTGCTAATTAAGATTTATTAAAAGTACAGAGGTTTGACATGCTACCTTCAAAAAGGAAGAAGTAATGATTCAAGGATAAAATACTAATGGCTATGTTCTCAGAGACCTAAATACCCTAAAGGCACCAAATCCCATATTATCTCGGAAGCGAAGCAGGGTCAGCCCGGATTAGTACTGGGATGAGAGACCACCAATAAATACCAGGTTCTATAGGCTTTATTTCAGAGAAAGGATGTGGCAAAATCACCTCTGCATATTTCTGGCCTAAGAAAATCCTATGAACTTCAAGGGGATGCCATAAATTGATAGGTGACTTGAAGGCAGGCAGGCAGGCAGGCAGGCAGGCAGGCAGGCAGGCACGCACACATACACACACAGTTTGAGATTGTAAACACACACTTCAATTATAGCATTTGCTGATGACAGACCCTGTTTTCTGCCACATGCCTTTGGTAATGCATTACAAGTTGAGTCTCCTTTATCTGGAAATCTGAAATCCAAAATACTCCAAAATCCAAAATTGTTTACTTGGGTGGCTGACATAGTGGTGCCTTTGCTTTCTGATTCTTCAGTGTACACAAATCTTTTTCCATATACAAAATTATTAAAATATGGTATATAAAATTATCTCCATTCCATCTGTATAAGGTGTATATGGAATATAAATGAATTTGATGTTTAGACTTGGGTCTCATTTCAGTTTTTTTCTTCTGTTTGCTTGATGAAGAAATCAGTGTGACTTCAAAAGCTTGCAACTTGTAATTGTGCATTTTGGTTGGCTCAATAAAGGTATCATTGTTTGGATGTTTTTGTATATGCTATTTGGCCAACACGGCGACCCCTAGATGTTTCTATGGTTGTCAGCCTTTTACAGGTCAGTTCCATTTCCTCTTTTCCACCAACTGCCTTACTGAAGTATGGAAGTCTCACTTTGTCTTTAGTGTCCATGCATCTAAATCAAGTGTGTGTAATGGACAGTGAGTACTGCAACAGATACTATGGTGTCCCCTCACTGGCACTGGGCAAGGAGGGAGAAGATCAGCATGGAATAAAATTTATGTAGATGTGCACTTCAGAGTGCTTATAATGGAATGATCATTTTTAATTAATGAAAAGTTTTAAACAAATCCTATGGATATTTTTGTGGGTTTTTAATGCTATGTTGCCATGTTCTAGAAGAGTTTCTTCCTGACATTTCGCCAGCATCTGTGGCTGGCATCTTCAGAGAATGCTAGACTGGAAAGGAGTTGGGTATGTATATAATGTGTGACCCTGGGAAGGCAGGAGTGATTTGCATGTGTATTGTTCTATTGCTAATTGCAGGCCTCAGGGTGGGAGGGTCTGCAAAAGAGGATTAGTGTCTACTTGCTTAGTGTTCATTGTCTGCTGGGAGATTTCTCATTTGCCTTTTTTGAGTCTTCATCTTGCTATTTTTCAAGACTGGTAGCCAAACCTTGTTTACTTTAAGGGTTTCCTCTTTCTTGTTGAAATTGCCCAGTGTTTGTGGATTTCAATGGCTTCCCTGTGCATCCTGACATGGTATTGGTTGGCATGGTCCAGAATTTCAGTGTTTTCAAACAGTATCTTATGCCCAGGATGGTTTGTAACATGTTCTGCTACTTCTGATTTTTCTGGCTGACCCAGTCTGCAGTGTTTCTCGTGTTCCTTGACTCTATGGAAGAGGAAATGAAACAAAAATCAGCTCATATTTGAAATTTCTAAACTGTTGGCAATATCCCAACAAGGATTTGAATAGAATAAAGCCTTTGAGATCACAGAATTCTGTCTGTCCCGCACTTTACCCTCAGTTTTCTACTCTAAAGCTGGTTAAATTAATAGCACCACAGAAAGGAGAACACACTGCACATTTTAGCTCCAAAGTAATGCAGAACCTATCTAAGCCTCAGCAATGGATAGACCTGCTAATAATGGAACTGTTTGAGTACAAAGAGTGTTAATTTTATTTTCTTTCATTGAGAAAGAATGTTTAAACAGCTATAGTGAAAGCTGATGGTATGAAACATAACTCTTTGAGTTGCTAGATTTCTCAGCTCTCTATACAAGATACCTACACATTTTCACTCAAATTAATTGTCTACAGTGATGTCTCATTTGAAGGGATGAGGCTGGAAAAACATATTTTCTTTTGTGCACATCACTTTTAAACTGTTGATTTTTTTAAAAAAATATAGAATTGATAATTTGTATTCAGTCATATTGAGAGAGGATTAGAATAAAAGGAGCTTTCACTGTGTTTATGTGATGAAAGACACAAGTACTAGTGGCAAGATCTTGTTTGTCCTTGCATAGCCCAATACTCAGAGTTCTGACATGAAGTGAAATTCTCTCCCCATCCTGTCTCTTTGATAAAGACGTGGAGTGAATCATCTGGCAGCAAGGCCATACATTCTGTCATCTTTGCCCTGCGGATTTCAATCAGGACACTCTCAGACATGATCTGGAATTTTCATGGCACAGAGATAAAATGAGCTTTTTCTTTTTCTAAGGGGTTTCATAGAGAGCAAAGTATTCATATTTTTTCCTCCATAAAACTAGCTAATTAGAGAAATGATGGGAATACTTAATGGTGATCAAAGTGAAGTCTTTTGTAGAAAGGATTAAATGCCTTAATGTATTTCACTTAAAAATCTGGCCTCTAAATAAATGTGGGCTAAAAGAGAATGTAATTTCATTTCTTTCACAGCTTCTTTAGTAAAAAGAAGAAAAGAAAAGAATTAATAGCTATTTCATTTAAAGTCAAGTACCTTCTATATTCAAAATATGTTTTTGATTTTCAAACCTATTTGGCTGCTTCCAACCCAGGTCTCTCTTACAGATGAATAGAAACTGGGTTACTTGTCTCTGAATGACACTCATGCAGAGGTGATTCACACACTAAGCAAACTGGCAGAAATCTTAAATATGGAAAAAAAGGAAGTGGAATGAGCCCACATGCACTCATGACTCATCATTGTATATGTGCAAGTTATGTCTTGGTTAGAGATTGAAAATGTCATTTGCTGGCCTACACCTCCCAATATGCCCAGCTCAACATGGGAGTTGTAGTCCTATAAAATTATGTTTTCAGGTTCTGTTTTTTCGGGAATGGGAGACTCACAATGTCATTCAAGCCCTCCAATTATTTGTTGACTTTCTAGAATTCTATCCATGTGGTAGGTTCAATGATAAATGTCATCACTGAGTGATAAATATCATCATCACTAAGGAGCAATTGCAAGCAATAGCAAGTACATTTCTATACCGCTTATTGGTGCACTTGAGCACTCCCTAAGCGGTTTTCAAAGTGTAAGCAGTACTGGAGAAATAAAATGTTGTTGGTTCTTACTTGATATTCTTGGATCTCATCTTGAAATCTTGAAGGGCTATCCAAGATGGATATGTGATGGTCATGAACCTATGTTGTTGTTTTATTTAGCCTGATTGAACTGACTCTGTCTTTAAAAGGCTGATTTTGCTTCAGATAGCTATTTATAAAAAGAACAATTCCAAACATGAGACTTGGGAAAAAAAAAGCTACCATCTGGACAGCAGCAGTTCAAATTTCTAACCATACCGTCATGCATCTTCCTAGCACATGACATTCTGTTTTCTCATTCCCTGCCTCTCACAAGAGCTATTCAATATTTTGTCATGACCAAGCATGTTCAGTTTTCATCAAACTGTTGTTGAGTTCCTATATCTTGAGAGTCCGTCTTCCCCAGTTTTCTTCCCCTCCCCCTGTAAATTTGCTGATGCTCATTTGCATAGACAGTGCCATTTTGGCTTTGACAGTTTCCAGTCAATGAGAAGACTTTGCTATCTTTATTAATATATGACATGGAAACTACTTAGAGAGTTTGAGTCCCAATGGCTTTACATGAAGCAGAGAATAGATTCAGCTCACTCCTTCCATGTATCCCAATAAGAGAGAGTAAAGGCTATTCATTGCCACAGGAAGAAGTAAGGTATTGCACTTGGCTGCATCTTTTGTCATGGGGCAAAAATGTGCTGCTTCAGTAATACTCAGAACTTGGGAAAATTACTTTTGGGGGGGGGGACTTCACACCCTAGAATAGTGCAGTCAACATAGCCAACTGACCATGGGGATTCTGGAAGTTGTAATATCCAGTGGTAACTTTTCACTGAGAAGCCACTTCTTATGCATAACCCACCCATGAGAATTGTAGACATTTTTTGCTGAACAATCATGAAAATAATAGTTGGAAAGACTCTTAACATCATGTGTGCTCCAATCCAGTGTCAGTATTGCATATCAATAAACAATTTTCTGTTTGTAGATCTGCCATGGTGGAAGGAAGAAATCTGTATTCTTTACAATTTGTAGGGCTGGGCTTGTAGAATTTGCTAATTGCAGACTGGAATTTTAAGACGTTTCTGAACAAAACCTTGCACAAAGACAATCAGAGGTAGAGGTAGGAAAGGTTGCCTGCATGTACCTTTTCTGCTTCTGTGGCATTTGAGATTGTCAGCATCAAATAAAAGAGAAGAAATTCCCTGGGTACCAAAAAAGAAAAGAAAGGAAAGGAGAAATGGTAAGGGGAAAGACTAGACATGGTACTGGAAAATATGGAAAAATCACCAAAACAGTCAACTGCCCAACACATTTTGGTGGGAAACTTCCACAGGGACATGGTTATTCTATTTCTTCTGTTATTGTTGCAGTACTATAAGTGAAGAGGAGGAATTATTTTTATATCCTTTCCCATGCCCAGTATTATGGGATAGGGGGTTCTCAGATTATGTTCATTCTACTTTGGCAAGCAGGATCATTTCATTTCATTTTTCTGAGTAGAGTACCTTTCTGGCTTGAGAAATCATATAGCATATTCAATGAGAACAAACTTCCCTTGTATCTGGAGGCTGACATTATAGGATATTCAGCATAATAACTCATCTTGCCCATGTTTACTTAAGACAGTCTTAATTTTCTTCTCCCCATTTGTGTCTGTAGCACTAATTCCAGCAGGGAGAGGAAAGTTAGCCTGGGTTTGTAAGGCCATAGCCATGTGACTAGACAGATGAAAGGAACCAATATGTTATAAAGTTTTTGCATAGCTGTCTTGGTTCAATTTAAAATTTCCTTAGGCATTGAAAGCCAAGTTAAATTGAAAAGGAAGCTGCTCAACAGGATGCTTTCCTAAACAGTCAGTTTACATAATGCATGTCATATAACCCACATTCTGTTTTGTCTTTTTAAAAAAAAATGCAAGGAAGTAACACAATTCTTTAGCTGACTTACTTGTAGCCAGGAAACCAAACCATAATCGTATAACAATATCCTGTATTCTTGTCATAACATTGTGATGTGCATGACTGTGCATTCATGCTTCCTCTGTCTCCTTCTTCCTCTCTGTACCACAGACTAATTAGTTCTCATTACTTTGCTATATGTTTGGGATGGAAAAGATAGTGCTCTTTTCTTTCATATTTCCTACCTGCTAAATAATAGGGGAGAGAGAGAGCTCTTCGGTTTGCTTCACCTTGGGAGAAACATTTTATTTTAGAAAAGTGGGCAATAGATACAAGTCAGAACATTTTTAGTGTGTTGTTGTTGTTGTTATTGTTGTTGCGTGTCTTATAGTCATTTTTGACTTATGGTGACCCTTGGAAAAATTTGTTAAGAGAGGATTTGTCTTTGTCTTCATTTGAAGCTGAGAGACTGTGGCTTGCTATCTTTAGTTTGGTATGCCCTAACATTAGAGGCAATACTTGATTAACTCTAATGAGAATATGGAAGTATGGTAAGGTTATCAATATAGGATGGATGGATGGACGGACGGACGGACGGACGGACAGACAGACAGACAGACAGATTATGTGCAATTTACTATTTTTGATACACTAGGCAGTTCTTAAATGATAATAAATAGACAAGGCATGGGGAAATAATTTACTGTACTTTTTTTTCTTTAAAGGGAATTGGTTAATATTATATTTTGTTTTATTTTTATGTATGAATACTTTTAGAGGACAGTGTAAATCACATATATGTTGTTGAAATGCAGAGAAACAAAAATATGGGCTCAGTTCAGCAAATATGAGTTGTTTATAGAAAACTATCCGAATTCCATGTATTTGGTATATGTTTAGAGCTGTTTGAGTCTATGCTCCATGTGGAGCTATGCACCAACTGCCAAGCAGTTGGACGATTCTTCTTCAGTCTGACTGCACTAATCATCTATCTATCTATCTATCTATCTATCTATCTATCTATCTATCTATCTATCTATCTTTTTAAAATAAATATAAAAAACTAAATCTAGGCCCTACAATGCAGAAGTAGTTGGCTGGTGAACATTTCCAGATGTTGTTGTAGTGTGCCTTCAAATCTTTTCCAATTTACGGTGACCCTAAGGTAAACCTTATAATTTTAGTTTCCATGAAAATTAGGCTTTGATTATTCTTTCTTATTTTCTGTAATTAGGATCTTTGTAATTAACCTTCAATTTAGCTATAGTGTTTTGAAATTATTTAACTTGCCGAAGGTCACTAATATGATGTATATTACTAGACATTATGGAAAGCAATTAAGCTCAAGGCAAAGAATCTAGGAGCTCATTTCAGGCTTCTTGTCAGTAGCCAATTTAGCTAAAATATCAGACATAATTTATCAAATCCCAGTAACATTTATGATTTATCATACTACTTTTTTTAACTACTAAATAGTTAAAAGTAGATTTTTCTTTTCTAGCTCTGTTGGCTGATTTACTGCCTGTTACCTGTAACTGTGGTTCATTGATCCACTAGTTACTGTAATAGCTACAATTCATTACAGCAGGTTGCTAGATGGCATTGGCAGTGAAATAATTAGCTTAATTAGACTGATTCATTAAATCAATATATTTGGAAATCATGAATATACTTATTTGTAAATTCCTGAATTGGTAAGACACAAATTCAATCAATATTGATTTAAGGTTCTTTGAAGGCTGTTTTGTATTTACTGTGTGTTGCTAACTGTTGTTAGTAATGTGTATGAGGTAGTCAGAGTTAAATACTCCAATTCAACAAAATCGATGTAAAGCAGCTAGGGTTACACATGCAGGATTCTTTTAAAAGAGCAAAAATCCCACTGAAAGGGCTGGTGGGAATTGTCTCCAACATTCCACTTCTCTTTTTGAGCAGCTGATCAACAGATTTCCAACCAAAATGTGTTTTTCTTAAGATGCTATTTCAAACTGGAATGAGGACCCATGTGCACAGAATCAACTTGCACATGTGTTTCCCAGGAAACTTTAATGTCTATACATATACTTAATACTGGGGCTAGCCAATGATATAATACAAGATAACACAGAGGTAACATTTTCATGCGAGTATTTACTGCATTATCACCCTCAAATTCCATGGGGATAATTTCCATGTGTGGAAGTGGACAATGATGAGCATAGCTGATAAAATCAGTGGAAGATTGAACCACATGGATAACTCCTTAGAAAACAGTATCTCAAAAAGTGCTTAGCTTTCAATGGATCATGTATTTCCTAGGAAGTATTTAAGTCTGTAAGTGTACTTAGTACTGGGGTGAGCCAATAATGTAATACAAGATGAAACAGAAGTATGTTCTTTACAAAGATTTTTATGGCAATATACCCTAAAAGCAGCAGATCATATTTGATCTTGGAAGGTAAGTACGGTCAATCCTGGTTAGTACTTGGATAGGAGAAAGCAAATGAATACCAGGAGCTGTAGGCTATATTTCAGAGAAAGGAACTGGCAAAAACCATTCTATTGATTGCCTAAGAAAATACTATGAAATTCAAGGGGTCACAGTATAGAAAGACAAGTTAAAGAAAATTATCCACTGCCCCTATCTCCTCACAAAAATTCACAATGTTACATCACTATTCTTGAATTTCATTCGGAGGGATATACACACTTTTGACCACAGAACTACATTGCAAAACTTGTAGACATTAATATGTTTTAGTCTCATGTATTGGTTTCAGAAACATACACTTGGAAGATTTTCATTAATATATGAACCAATCAGATTTCTCCCCCAACTGTATTTGATGGGGATAGAGACAAAATCAATTCAAAACAATATTTTAATGTATTGATAAAGTCACAGCATTTTTAAAAACTTTTTTTCAAGAACTAGTTTTGTTTTAGTCTTCTCTGTATCTCTTACCTTAGCTTAAAGCAGTGTTGCAAGTTATGCATTTAGCCAGAGTATGCCTCTTTGTACTTATGGTTTATGGCTAACAGCAAACCCTATTGCAATAGTCTTATTTCTTCTACATGCAGTTCCTTTCTTTCTTTCTTTCTTTCTTTCTCTAGGCAGAGTGCCTCCTTTGAAGTTTATCAAAGTGGACTTCAAAAAGTATTTGCAAATATATATTATAAAAAGACTGACAGGGGAAAAAGTAAGGAAGTATAGCTTTTGTTAATAGTGAATCCTGCTGGGGAAAAGAAATTGGAGGCAAAATGAGAAGATTCACAAAGAAAATTGATTCCTGGGAAGGAAAATGAATTGTTCATGTTGCCTTGCATCCTCAACTTTCCACTGAAATCAAGATATTTAAGAATTTGCTTCAATTACATTTAAATTAGCATTATGCTTTTAATTGACTACATAAATACCTAGACATCAGATTAAAATTTGTCTCCATTTTTTTTATTTTTTAAAAAAACCTAAAGAAAAAAGAGCAATAGTTGCACTATTTGGGCTTTTGAAGAAGTCTCTTCAAATGTAGATTATTTAGAACCACCCTGCCTGATAGCTTTCTTGGCACTGTGAGAGTTGCAGTCCAATACATCTGGACAGCACCAGTTTGGAGGTGATCATTTTACACTAAAGCAGCTGAATAGAACTATAGTGTCCTAATCTAGGGAAGAAATAGTACCATTCTAATCTGTTTTGGTCAGTCCTACTTGGAGTGCTGTGAACACCCCAATTTAAGAAGGTTACCAATCAGCTAGCACATGTCCAGAGGAGGATGACCAAGGTGGTTAAAGACTTAGAAACCACATTTGATGAGGAACAGTTGAGGGGCTGAATATGTTTAGCCAGGAGAAAAGAAGACATAACCATTTAAAAATATCTGAAGAACTATCACATAGAAGTTGGAGCAACTTCATTTACTGCAGCTCCAGAAATTAGGATATGAATGAATTCAAGTTACCAGAGAGAGAGAGAGAGAGAGAGAGAGAGAGAGAGAGATTGAGATTCTACTTAATCAGGAAAAAACTTCCTGATGGTAAATGCTGTTCAATAGTTGAACAGACTGCCTCAGAGGGAGGTGGGCTCTTCTTTGGAGGACTTTAAACAGAGGCTGGATGGCCTCTAGATATGGATTCCAGTACTGGTAGGACTTTTTGGTACTTTCAAATTCTATAATTATATGCTGTCACATGGTAAGAGCCCTGCCAGATGGGATCAAACGTATATCTAGGCCAGTATCTCTTTCCAATAGTGGCAAGTCAAAACTGTAGAAGCGGAACTCCATCTTCTGCACAACATTTCTTCAGACCTTTAAAGATAAATATGTCACTTCTCAGTCTTCTCCCCTCCAAGATGAACATATCCATCTCTCTCAGTCATTCCTCATTCAGACCTTTTATCATCTCAGTCACCCTTCTGTGGTGATATTCCAGCTTGTTGATATTCCTCTTGAACTTGTGCCAAGAACTGGACTCTAATTGAGATCAGAACAAAGCAGAATAAAATGATACTATTAGTCCCCACATTCTGGACTATATATTTCTGTTGATGCAGTTCAAAACTAAATTGGCTTTTTGGGCCACTACATCACAAGCTAAAGTCATGTTTACCTGGTAATCTATTAAGGCCCCTAGACCCTTTTTTCATGCACTGCTTTGAAGCCAGGTATCACCCATTCTATGTTTGTGCATCCCATTTTTCTCTACCTATATTACCTTACTTTTATCCTCATTTTGTTAGTTTTGGCTCTGCTCTCTAATCTGTTAAGGTCATTCTGAATTCTGTTCATGCCCTCTCGAAAATTTGCTGCCTCCTTCTAATTTGATGTCAAATTTCATAAGCATGACTTCTGTTCCACCATCTAGGTAATTTATAAAGATGTTATACAGTACTGGGCCTAAGGCAGAACCTGAGACACCGCACTAGTCACTTCTTTCCAGGATGAAGAACAACCATTGGTGAGCACTCTCTGGGTTCAGTCTGTCAATCAAGCATAGATCTTCCTAACTATAGCACTGTTTAACCCACCAGTTCGCTTGCAAGAATGTTAGGGATGGAGGGAACCAGTGAAAAGCCTTACTGAAATCAAGATATACTATATTCACAGCACTTCCCTCATCTACTAAGCTTACAACTTATATGATTAGCTTGACATGACTTGCTTTTGAGAAATCTATTCTGGCTCTTAGGAGATTACTACACATAACTTTTGAATCATAATTAGACCTGGGGGAATGAGCATCTTTGGTCATACTTATCACAAAAAAGCACCTCTGACCTGTAGATATTTTGACCCTGACCCATAGCTGCCACATCCCTTTTCATTGACAGGGGGGAATCATCTCCCAATTGTGTTAGTCCCCAGGTGCAAAATGTAATTGCCAGGGCAGTCATGATATTGGCAGTTATGTCACAGACTTCTCCTCTCTCTCTGACCGTCCTCCTCCTCCTCCTCCTCCTCACTATTCCCAAGCAGACTCATTGCTTTTTTTATGTTCTGCTTTTTTTTGAAAAAACTTACATCACAGTAGCAGAGCTCTGGAAGTAAATGGAAAAGATAGCATAAAATTAAAATTAAAAAAACAACAACACCACAGTACATGCTGGGTAGAGCATATGTCAAGAGGAGGGGTTAAGGGGCGTCAGGAAGAGAGTACAGGAGCCCCAGTCACACAATTGCAAAGACAATATTGGCTGCTCTGAATCCGTTATGTTTCCATTTTTTAAAAATTGACACATTTGCTTTGAGAATGGGACTCATGTGGTAATGTCATTAATAAACACAGCATTCTGATTAAGGATTTGTTCTAGAACCTTTCCTAGTGTTGACTGGTTGGTAGTTTCTTGGGTTTTCTTTTTTGCCTTTTTTGAAGATGGGAACATTTGTCTTCCTCCAATCTCCTTGGACCTATCCTGTTGTTCACAAATTCTCAAAGACTATTGACAGTGGCTCTGAAAATACACCTATAAGTTCCTTTAGCACTCTTGAATTCAGTTCATCCAGCCCTGGATGAACTGTATTCATTCATAATAGCCAGGTATTCTTTACTATCTCTTTACATATTCTGGACTGTACACCTTTTACTGCAGGATCTGTTCTATTTCCCCCCAGTTAGAGCACTGATTTTCTTTCGGTAGAAGGCTGAGGAAAAGATGGTATTAAACAGCTCAGCCTTCTGCATGTGACCCTGCCATTTCCTTGTTCTTCTTCTTGCTCTGACTATAGCATATTTTTTACCTGAAGATAGTTTATACCCAAACTCTTCTTATTTTTAACCTCTTGAGCAAGTCTGAGCTCATTCTGTGCTTTAATTTTTCTGACTTTTGTCCTACTGGTATTATTTCATTTATTATTTCATTTATTTACTTTTATTTACTTGTATACTTCATTTCATTTTGAAAGCATGCAGGAACATGAGGGGGAAAGTGAATGCAAACTGTGGGTGAACAGAGAAACAGGAGATATGAAGAATATTTCTTTATGTATATATAAACATTTTTTTTAGCAAAACAGCAAAACATCAGGTAAACAGTCATTTGTTGTATGCTACCTAAAGTTTTTTTCCCAATTAGCAGCAAATTCAATACACTTTTTTCAAAAGACAAAATGATCAAACACATTTACTTTAAATTATACAGAATGCAATTAGTCCCACTATTATTCTACTCCATTCTAACAGTTTATTCCTTTCTTAACATATTTCAACCTGTTGGTTGCAATTTATACATGGAAAAAAGCACTATATAAGAACACTTATATCTGTATACCATTTTTCCTCCTCAACTTTCAAATAGTTTCTGTCTGTTATTATTATTATTATTATTATTATTATTATTATTATTATTATTATTAAGCTTTATTTATAAAGCGCTGTAAATTTACACAGCGCTGTACATACAATCTTTTTAATTGGACGGTTCCCTGCCCTCGGGCTTACAATCTAAAAAGACATGACACAAAAGGAGAAGGGAAAGATGGTGGGGAGAGGGCCTCTCTAGTAGGATAATACATATCAAATACATAGCAATACAGGACGTGTCTGAAAAGATCCTTTCTCATTTTAATAACCCAGTTGAAAATTTTCTTCTCTCAACATCAGGTTCCTTTTGATTGACTGATTTTATCCAATAAAAACAAAAGTTTTGTATTTCTAGAACATGGATGAATGAAAAACCTAGGCAAACTGGATGCCTATTTGTATGATCTTAACTATCTCTCTCTCTGTGTTTATGTAAAGATGGTCCTGGTGGCTGCTAGCTGCTAATTCCCAGGGCATGTGTACACAGGCCAAATGATGTGGTTTACCCTGCTCTCACATTGACCTTTCTCCATGACACAGAGCCAAAAGCCTGATTTGATTGTGAGTGTCTTCATGAGAGAAGACTAGTTGCACAGGCCATCCTTCCCTTAATAAAGATTTTAAAAAACTTACCTTTTGTTCCGGATATTCCCAGAAATTGAGAGCATGCTAGAGTGATGCAGGGTGGCTATTTAGATAGCATCCGGCTGTGCTACCTGCTGCTGCCATCTGTGTGCATTGTTCCTTCTGAGGTCAGAATGATGCACACAGCTATGTGAACTACACTGGGCACCTCATTTCTAGCCTCAGCAGAGTGATTCATGCTGGTGGTGTGCTGGCTGTGTAAACAATGTCCTAGTGTCGCTCCAGAATACTCAGATAATGGGAGCAATTCAAGCCAGCATATTCCAGGCTGCTCCCAATGTATACTCACCCTTGGTTGCATCATCCTAGGGCAATTCTGGATGGAAGAAATGAAAAGTTACACTAACTGGTGCATAATGATGCCATTAACATGCAAGTTGCTCTGGCAAATGGAGAACTGGAAATACCACAAAAAGGCTTCCTGTGAGAACTGCCCGTTGCTCACACTACAACGAAGTTAGTGGTAAGAGAGCAGCCATGACAAGAAAGCATTGGGATTATTACTGAAGAATTAACATGAACCTTGGCCTTAATTGATCTTGGATTACAATCAGTTATGGAATGCAGGATAACTTTGGCTGCATATGTGAGAGGGACATAAATATTGCTGAACTTATGCTTTCTTGCTTTCTGCTTCTGTACATGGCTTTGCAAAAGAATCAGTGGTTACAGTAGACTCATAGAATGAGCTACAGAATAAAAGTGCATGGGCTATGATGGCCCCTACCTTTTTTACTGTGTGTGACCATAGTACACACGCACCCTCTCACCCCTCCTTTCTCTAGAGAGCTCTGAATACAATGCTGTGGCTCTGCTGTGGCCTTGAAGGGAACAGGATCATCCTAGCAAGTATGTCTTTGCATTCCAGACTCCAAGCAAATGTAATGCCAATAAGAAAGTGTGTGAACACTGCATGGACAGTGAATGCAACCAATCACTTGATGTTTAGACAATAGCCAATTAACTGCCTGTGGTATAATCATGTGTGTACTGAATAGCCAATTAGGCTAATGTTATGTAAACAATGAACTGTGTTTTGCTATAAAAACTTTTGGAAATGGCTATTGGGGGCGGCAGCAATTTTATCACCATCTGCTGGTGTGCTGTCGCCTTGGCCAAATAAAGTGCGTATTGCCTATGGACATTTCGGTTTCTCTGTCTTCACTCAAGGACACTCCTTTCGAATGAACATATTGGGAATGTTTCCCTAACATATGCACTGCAGAAATAATCTAGTTTGACACCACTTTAACTGTTGTGGCTCAGTGCTATGGAATTTTGTGATCTGAGGTTTGTTGTGGCACCAGAGCCCTCTGACTAAGGCAGGTTACAGACTGCCATTTAGTACGTATTCTATACGTACTAGGGTTAGGAAGAGGCAGTGCTTCCGCACCCCCCTAACCCTAGTACGTATAGAATACGTACAAGATGGCGGCGCCCTGTTCATACGGGCGCCACCATCTTTACGTATTGGACGCTGTGCATCCGAACGTGTCGCGGCGCTAATAACGTCGCGAATGCGCCCCTGGCGCCTCACGATATCATTAGGGCGCCGCAAGAAGAAGCTCCATTTTGGAGCTTCTTTTTTGCTCCGTAAGGGAGCTGCGCGGTGTGGCTGCGACGGCTCCCTTACGGAGCAAACGGCGGCGGCGGCAGACCGCCTCAAAGCAGTGGTCTATAACCCGCCATAGAATGCTAAATGTCTCATGAAACTACAGTTCCCAGAATTCCATAACATTGAACCGTGGCAGTTAAAGCAGTGTCAAACTGGATTATTACTGCAGTGTGGATGCATCCTTTGTGAATTTGTCATTACAGAACATTTCTGAACTTAGACACCATCTCTAGACAAAGCTAAACAAACCATGTTAAATGTCTGATCTTGATGGGTCCATGAAATGCAACTAATATTTTTGACTTGACATCAGAAATACAGTTTCCAAAGCAACACTCAGCCAGGTTGCCTTGGTAACAGAGATATTCACAGCCCAGTGGCAGTAACTCAACTGTGTATTTTTGCAAGCAACCCCCACCCCTTGAAAATTAATTGAATTAAATACTTATGTAAGAGAGGCCAGATGCAATTATCAAATGAAAGCAGATTTAGGATGCTGAATATGGATTGCTTGTTACTGTTTGTTAATAGAATTAGGGTTAATCAAATAATTAGAATTCTAAACAAACTGTAGAGGTCTAGCTTTGTTACAGGAGGGGAAAGGTCTTATACTGACTCAAAAGGCTAACTAAACAATTATAGGATACTATTTTGTCCCACAAAAGCTTATGGCACATTAACTTTGTTAATCTCCAAAAAACCATTTATTTGTTTGTTAAAACACATTACATATTGAATCTCCCTTATTTTCCAAGATCCAAAATATTCTAAACTCCAAAGTTGTCCACCTGGGTGGCTGAGATAGTGACACATTTGCTTTCAATGTATGCAAACAGTGTTTTGTGCACAAAATTAGTAAAAATGTTATGTATAAAATTATCTTCAGGCTATCTGTGTATACAAGGTGTATACTGTGCATATAAGGTGTATACAAATCATAATGAATGTCATGTTTAGATTTTGGTTCCATCTTCAAGGTATCTCACTATATCAATATTGCAAAATCCAAAAACAAACAAAACAGAACAGAACAACAACAACAACAACAACAACAAACCAAAAGAAACAAGCAAACACCAAACACCAAACTCCTAAACACTTCAGATAAGGGATACTCAATCTGGAAGAGAGTGGGTATACACACACACACAATCTCTCTCTGTCTCTCTGTGTGTGTGTGACCTTGGGTAGGGAGGAGTGATTCCCATGTTAATCTGTGTATTGTTCTTCCTCAGGGTAGGAGGATATGCAAAATAGGTTTAGTGTCTGCTAATTGGTGATCATTGTTTGCTGGGAAAGCCTCCTACCCTGAGTGGTTTCTCATTTGCATTTGCTGAATCCTAGTTTTGGTGTCCTTCAGGACTGGTAGCCAAACTTTATTTACTTTGAGGGTTTCTTCTTTCCTGTTGAAGTTGTCCAAGTGTTTGTGGATTTCAATGGCTTCCCTGTGCATTATAACCTGATAGTTGTTGGCGTGGTCCAGAATTTCAGTGTTTTCAAACAGCATTTTGTGCCCAGGATGGTTTGTGGCATGTTCTGCTACTGCTGATTTTTCTGGCTGGCCCAGTCTGCAGTGTCTCTCATGCTCCTTGATTCTTGTTTGGACACTGCATTTGGTGGTCCCTATGTAGACTTGTCCGCAGCTCCATGATATGCAGTAAACTCCTGTGGTTGTGTGAGGGTCTCTCTGGTCCTTGGCTGAGCGAAGCATTTGCTGGATTTTCTTGGTCGGTTTATAAACCATTTGGAGGTTGTGCTTCCTCACCACTTTGCCTATTCTGTCTGTGACTCCTTTGATGTATGGTAGAAATACCTTCCCTTTGGGTGGTTGTGTGTCTTCCTCCTCTGGGTTTTTCTGTGTCTGGCAGCCCTTCTGATGTCTGAGCTGGAATAACCATTTGCCTATATTCCAGGCTAGCATTCTCTGAAGATGCCAGCCACAGATGCTGGTGAAACATCAAGAATAAACTCTTATAGAACATGGGCACATAGCCCAAAAAACCCACAAAAAACTATGGATACCGGCCATGAAAGCCTTTGACTTCACTTCTGTATATATTCATGCAACTGCTTCATGTACTGTACTCTTCTCATGAAAAAAATTACTTATACAGGTTGAGTCTCTCTTATCTGAAATTAAGAAATCTGAAATATTGCAAAACCTAAAACTTTTTCATGGGTGACTGACATAGTGACACTAACTTTCTGATGGTTTAGTGTACACAGACTGTTGGTCCCAAGCATTTTGGATAAGGGAGAGTCAACTTGTAATTTACATAAAATTGTAGATTAGGAGTGCATAAGTAAACATATACACATCTAAAAACCTATCCCAGATATTGGAGGTTTGTTTTGTACAAGAGACGTTCTTATATACTAAGGCTTGCCACTGATTGTGGCTGGTAATTCTGCGTGAAATTGTTGCCTTCTCACAGAATTAGGCTGCAATTAGTACACCAACCAAGTTGTGATATTAGCTCATTGTTATATATACAGAACAATCAATATAATGCTTTTCAGTTTGTGCCACTTTTCCATCTATTCTCTTCTGTTACACCTAAAGGGCTACCAACATGTGAATGGGTTTAGTTTATGGAACATAGCCATACAATCATCTTCAGACTGAGCTCAATGACTGCATGATAGTTCTTTAAACATTATAGAAGTGTGGGAGGATGAATCCATGTATAAAGTACCTCTATACAACATTGCTAGAATTGTAGAAGTTGTTCACTTGAGTGAAAGAAGTGCCTGCCATTCTAAGTGATAAGGTAGCAATTATGGGGTCATTTTACCCCTACCACGCTAAGCAAGATCTGAATGAAAAACTATTAAAATGGCAAGGAAAAAAATCAGACTCTATAAAGAGGTTTTATACTGCAAGCCTATACATCTTGATTTACACTTTAGTCCCATAGAGGTCAATACTAGATTATTTCAAGGTAAAGGAGGTATAGGAATGCAGCCTCAGAGATGTTTCCTGGATGTATACTGTACATCCCTGTCTTTTTTTTTTGATAATACACAAAAAGAAAACCTTATCTCAGAACAGTGCACAAAATATCTGTAGTCTTTCCTAGGGTATTTGCTTTTGCCTCACCAAAGAAGAGGTACAGCAAGAAAAGTTATGCATATATATAAAATGTGGACATTCTGGAAGTTTGAAAAGCATTATTTTAAATAGAAATACAATGTATTGTAGCAAAGAGTGTTGTGATCAAGTAATATGCATGTCTGTTTAGTCTGCTCTCCAGGTGCTAATGCAGCTTCCCTTCCTGTGGGTTTTTCCTTGTATTTAATCTAGACTTCAGCGAGAAAGCCCTTCAAATCAAGCATATGTTCAGTCTAGGCTTTTAAAGGGGGATATATAACTGCTCTCATCTTTCTTGAACTCAAAATATTAAAACAAAACAAAACAGAACAACAAAACAAAAGTCTTTAGCTGGCTTGTGTTGATGGCTTTGAGTGAACATCATGAGTCTCTATGCTTATCTCTTAGAGGTACTCACCTTATTTTTTAAATTTAAAATTATGTTGATTCAGATTATATTGATTCATGGGATAAGAAGACTATTCACAATTGTTTTCTTCCTTTGTGAGACAGCAGGTCTTGGCATATCAGAACACATGGCCAAAACAAAACAAAAAACCACTGAGATTTTTTTGTTCATGTGCAACAGCAAAAAAAGTAGAAAAAAATTGGTTTATGCAAAAATCTTGGGTTGTGTTCAGAAAAGTACATTTTGTGGAAAAGGCAATTTGCCAAAAACAAAATAAAAAACACCTTTGCAAAATTTTTATGGAGTCTGAAACTACAGATGGAGGTGGTGGTAATTGAAAATAAAAATGGCCAAAACCTCTTCTAATATGGCCCAATTAGATTTTTTTTAAAAAAAAAATTGAAATATTTATTTTTCATCTGTGAAGAACAAAATAAGCAAATATTTACAGAGAAAAATATAACATTACAACAAATGTGAAAATTCCCTTATGGCATCAATTTGGTATACTGAATATTTTCTGTGTTATGACATTAATATTGCAAACACTGGAGACTTTCAAACTCCTAAGCAGTATAAACCTTGCTGTACACAGGTATTTTTCACACTTCACTGTAAGCCTATATCGGAACATCACCTTTGTCATTCACCTAAGATATATATCTCAAGAATGAGAGTATCTGCTTCCGCTCTTATTTAGATGTTTAGCCTGTGTACTGACACCTTACATGTTGTAGAATGCCTTCAGACAATTTGCTCTTGTTTTGTTCCCCATAGATTAAGAGGCAGGTTTTGACCTTGAAGAACAATACTAACATTGCTACAAATGTCACAGGAATAGGCTTATTGACATGTTGGTACAAAGGTGGACCTTGAAATTCAATAGCCAAGTTAAATCACCACTGGCTCTGACAATACACACTTCTCCTGTATCATGGATTGACAACCTTTATTGGAGATTGTACATTGCTTGAATGACTGAATGATAGCAGAAAGCCCAATGGAAAGATGGGAAACCACACACACACACACACACACATATATCTAATTATTATTTATATATCACCACTATTTAGATTTTATATCATTTTAAAACAGATTCGTATCGTTAAAATGTGCTTGTCAGAGGTGTTGCATGACCAATGTACCACTTAAAAGGCCTCACACTGTTTCTTAACCAGCTATATAGCTTCAATTTATTAGCCAGACAACACTAGGATGTGACAAGGTAAACATTTTGGTTGATACTGTATTTGAAACAAACAGGCTTTCACAAGTATTCTTAGAGATGCAAAGAATAGTCATTCCCCCACCCCTTTTTTTTTGTTGAGAAGAAAAGAATTTCTTAGCACCCTGAGGCACCTCATTGACAAATAATCCATTGTGGTGAATTATTATTATTGTTTATTTATAGAATACTGTAGATTTACACAGTGCTGTACATAATATATATGGGATTTTTTTCTGAATAAAATTGTTTGGGGAAGACCCAGCATTGTTTTCTCGTAAAAAGGCAACCTGCTTGCATAGAAAGAGGTGCATTTTGTAAAACATATGTTTGCACAAAAATGTTGGTTTCTACAATAAATCCAAATTTTGGCACTAAACCCCAAATTTACTTCTACAGATAAACTTTTCACCAAAAATGCAAAATACAATAATAATAATAATGGACAAAATTGTCATAATCTCACCCAACAGGATATTCCATTTAATCAATGGAACAAAGATCCATTATGGGGATCCACTGTGAAATTTGTGTGTGGGAGGGCAGGGAAGAAGCCAGGATGAGATGGGAAACTTTAAACAAACAAACAAACAAGCTTCATTTATATACTGCTTCGTACCACCTAAGCAGTGTCTAAGCGGTTTACAACTGTAAGCTAATTTGCTCCCAACAATCTGGGTACTCATTTTAGCAACCTTGGAAGGATGCATGCCTGAGTCGAGCTTGAGCCCTTTTTCTGGTCTTGAACTCGCAACCTTATGGTTTTGAGTGAGTGGCTACAGTACAGGCATTTAACCACTGCGCCACTAGGGCTCCTAAGGATGCAAGGAACAGAGGAGGTCTAGTTTTACTGAATGTGAAAATATATTATCATGTGACCAGCATCCATTGGATGATTTAATCGATAACATTAAGAAATAAAAGATTATTGACATTATTAGGAGCCAACTTGGTCTTGGATTGCATGCATGCATACATGTAATACAACAAAGCTTCAATGAAATGTTTAATAACCATTTCATTAGAAGATCTCTCTTAAGAATTTTGATGATGTGCCCCAAATTCCTAATCTGGATTTCAGTACATGAAGTGTTTCCTAAACGAGAGAATTTGTAGAGAGGTGAATGGTTATTTTACAAAAAAATATTAAAAATCCAAGATGGAAAGTACAATATGAAATTAAAAGAAGAATTAGCAACAGTAAATACTGAATGCCCTTGGTAAGAAATATTAAGAATCCAAGATGGAAAGTACAATATGAAATCAAAAGAAGAATTAGCAACAGTAAATAATGAGTACCACTGGCATCTTTGTTATCAGTTACATGAGAGATTTAAACAGGACATGAAATTAAGAAGTTCTGAGATAGAAAAGACAGAAATGGAGACAATATTTCACAGTGTAAATAAAAAATTTATAGCAACATTGTATAAACTTCTGTTAAAATTAGACATGGAACAGGAAAGAATCAAGGATAATAAAGAATCAAGGATAAAGAATCAAGAATACTATCTGGGCCCAAAATATTAGACATACCATCCAATTAGATCATTGAGAGAAATTGTGGGATAAAATTATTATTTACAAGAACCTATACTATTAAAGAAAATTATTTTAAAGTGCTGTACAGATGGTATTTGATGTTAGGCCAATTAGTGAAAACAAAAAACAATGTCACACAAATGCTGGAAATGTGCAAGATCTACGGGAAGCTTTTTTAATCTCTGATGGCAATGCCAAAATACAAGAAGATATTGAAAACAAATTCATACAGTAATAAAGACTTTACAAATTAGTTACACATTGATTCCAGAAATCTATCTGTTAAACATGTGGCATCCTGAGATCCCCAAGTGTAGAATCCATTTTGGAGAATCATATTGTATAAGATTTCACTGCAGGAATGATGGAAATGGACAAATTATCTATTATGTCTGATAACACACACACACACACACACACACACACACAAACTTGAACAGTGTATAACCATAACCACTTTGGGAAAACAAATGGGGGAAACTTATAACAACATATTTTCAAATGTAAAGGTTAAACTATGCAGAATATATTAAACAGATTGAGGACTGATGATTAATTAATAGTATATTATTTCAGAAATAAAGTAAAAAAATCAATTATGAAAGATCAAAGGGACAACAGAGAAACACCAAAACCTACAATGAAGAGAGAAGGAATTAGCACGCTTTTATGTACTTTGCATGAAGTAAGATATTAATATCATATGCTATATGGGTGATAGTCAGAATTATGCAGTAATGTAAATATTTGTCATGTAATTAAGGTAAATATGTAAATATTTCATGAGGCTATGTTTAGTTTATTTTTTATTATTATAATAAATATTATGAGTAATATTGAGGTATATGTTTAGAAATGTAGTTTAAATGAATAAGTGTAAATTACATTATTTGCAGGATTGTGTGTGTGTGTGTGTGTGTGTGTGTTTATTAGTTAGTTTTACTAGTACAAGAATGATTGAATATTAAGATAGTATATATGGAGATTGCATAAAATTATTAGACAGATTTTTTTTAAAATGAAAGAGTGCATATGATCTGTTCCCACTTTATGTTATTTTTCTGCTAATAGCAAGACATATTTTTCAGTTTGGCCATTTGAATGTTTTTAGTAGCATTCTTTCTTTAAGTTTTGTATTCATGATGTTTGCTTTCTTGTTTTTGATCTATTATACAGCCTTGGTTGCTTTACAGTGAGGCAGAGTAAATATATTTATGTAATGTGTGCTCCACTTTACTGCGCAAGTTTAGATTTAGTAAATAAAAAAGCATACTAATGCTCATACATTAAAAAAAATCACCCAATAGGTAGAAAACTTTTTAAATTGTGAGATATATATATATATATAAAATAATAAGAAACTATTGACACATTTAGGGAGCAGAGTCAAGGGATTTGGTTTCCACATGATGATTGTGGATCTTAAATTGCTCCTGAATCTTGAGTCTACAGAGCAATGAGTGTTGCAGGCCATAAAATAACTATTTAAGAAGCTAAAGAGACCACCCTAATAGAGCAGCTCCACACAACCCCTGGGAGCGCCGGATTGCGCCCACAGCAACCGCATGCTGCGGGCCCAATCTGGCATTTTACTGGCCCAAAAAGGCCTAGCAAAATGCCACTCTTTCTTAAAGTGGTGAAAAGCCACCCCTGCTGCTGTAGCAGCAGTTTTTCAGGGTTTCTTTGGCACAGTGCATGTAAACTTGGCATCAAAGAAATGTCATGATGCTACCTGCTGCCTGGTCATGCAGGTGGCATGATCCGGCATCAGGGAGGAATCAGGGCATGTGACATGTGGTCTGTTTAGGCCCTAAGGAGTTAGAAACATACTCCTATCAACTGTGGCCTTCTTTGACACTCTCCTTATTGTCAAGCCCAGTCCTGTTTGTGGTTCACTAAATCAACTAGGGTTCAGAAGCTGTTCTATGCATGTCAAACTAATGATGGTATTTCTGAAAATGATATTTCTGGAAATCTCATATAGATTATGTAATGATAAAATTGATAAGAGGTAAAATGTATCAGTCCTCCCCCCAATTAATTTTTACAGGAGTTGTAATAGCAATGAATTACCAACAGTATTAATTTATGTTTAGCCCATATTCATACTAATGCATTACAGTAATTATTAGCAATTACACATGTACTGCATAGGAAAATGCTTCAAAGAATCATCTGTTTCCATCAAGGACAGGGAAGGTAGTGGAAAATTGATAATGTGTTTAGATAATTGTTTAATAAGCTTAAAAAATAAGTGAATTACTTTAGGGGAAATTTAACATATAATTTTATGATCAACCACTATTAAAATTCAAACAAATGCGTCACTAAAAACCCTTACTAGAATGTAGGTGAAAAATGCTATCCATAATTTGCAGTGGTCTACTAGATTACCACACTACACTTTTATAGTGCTGCTATTCTACTTTAACTGCTCTGGCTGCCTCTTGTTGCATTCTGGGATTCGGAGTTTAGGGAGGGGCATTTAGAATTTTCAGCCAAAGATCTCTTAGGCCTCATTGAAGTACAAGCCTCAGAATGCAACAAGAGGCAGCCAGAGCAGTAAAAGTGGAATAGCAGCACTATAAGGGTGTAGTGAGGTAATATGAATAGGCTCAAGTCAATTGGCTCAGATTCATGTCGGACTCAAGTTACTTTAATGACTTTACTTGGACTCAACTTGGAATAAATGATGCACTGACTTGTGACTTGAATATTTTTAGCACCTGACTTCCTGGCATCATTCACTTGGAGCAGCAGGCAAGACCCACCCTCAGAGCACAAGGTGTGTTTCTTGGAGAGGAACAGCTAATGCATTAGCCAATAGGCTTGAAGTGGAAGGATGCTTCTAAGTAGGGTTGCCATAATTGTCCTCTAAAACCCAGGACAAAATGTAGGACAAAATCTAGAACAAACCTTAGGACAACTGCAGGACAAAACTCAGCCCAAAATGTAGGACATTAAAGAAGAATGGAAGACCTTAAATGTCCTACATTTTGGGCTGAGTTTTGTCCTGCAGTTGTCTTACAGTTTGTTCTAGATTTTTTCCTACATTTTGTCTCAGAATTTAGTGGACAATTATGGCAACCCTACTTCTAAGGCTTTTCAAAGCTTTAGAAGTCTTATCTGATTTGCAGTAGGGAAAGACTGCTGAGCAGACCTCACCCCATGTATCAAGCCTTAAGGTGAACAGCAAAACATTAGGCAATGGGCTTGAGGTGGGGCTTGAAATCTTCTTAGAAGGATCCTTCCATCTCAAGCTCCTTGCTCTTTCCCTCAGAGAAATGTGACCCCCTCCCTTTTTTCTATTCATGTTGGCTCCCAGACTTGAGACTTGATTTGAGACCTGATTTAAAATTATCTTGCAAGAACTTAAGACTCATCTTGAGACTTGAAAGTGAAGACTTTAGATCTGACTTGAGACTTGGAGTAAAAGGCTTGAATATATCACTGATAATTTTATTCCCAACCATCACCACACATTTATGTTTTGAGATGGGGGAAAAAGGGACCAACTGCATGAATTTTTTTCAATCCCATTTTTATCAATTTCACTAACCCTACTTCCTTAGAATCTCACCTGATTATCTTTCCCTTTCCGAAATTGTCCAGATTTTGTAAATATAAAATGTCTGGTTTCAGTAATATGGTAACTTAACTGTTTTTAGAAATAGGATGCTGATACAAGAGGATCAGTGGCTGAGATTACCAACCTCAGAAGCCCTTGACAGAGTTCATCTCTTTGGAAATATTCTTGAGCAATTGGTTTGAATCTTGTGACCTAACCATTGTAATTCTCCACACTTGAAGGACAAAGACAGAGCAGAAGATGAGACCTGGGGTTAAAAAAAAAAACAGCTGGGAAATGTAAAATTTGTTGGCACTGTAGTGCTTGCTATCTCTCTTTTAATTAATATCTTAATTAATAACTACATTTTGAAATTAATGAAATGCTGAAATTCTAACTTAAAGCAATCATCTTAGAATTTTTTTTAAAAAAATTAAGTCTCCCCCTTTCTCTAACTTAGGCGGGGTACAGACGGTCCGCGGGGGAGCCGGAGCCTTCAGACGGCCCGACTCCCGCGCGGACCGAAAAAAGAAGCTCCAAAATGGAGCTTCTTTTTGCGTCGCGTTTGTGACGTAGCGAGGCGCCAGGGGCGCGCTTGCTACGTCAGCAGCGGCGCGACACGTCTGGACGCTAAGCGTCCGATACGCAAAGATGGCAGCGCCCATGTAGAAAGGGCGCCGCCATCTTGTACGGACGGAGTCCGTACTAGGCCCAGGGGCGTCTAAAAGAGACGCCCCTTTTTTAAAATGGGACGTCCGGAGGACGTCCCAAATGCCGGTTTAGAAAGCCCCTTAATTGATTTTAACCAATTTGTTCCTATCATGGTCACCCATTGAAAGGACAGCACAGAAGTATCATACACAATCAGTTATCATAGTTAGCATAACCTCTGGCCTTAGCTTCCATGGAAGAGTATAGCTTCAGTCTATTGTAACATTATATCCTCAGTCTTATCACTAGTTATAATCTTAGTATTATGTGCTGAATGAAGTTGTAGCTCTTTTCCTTCTTTTGAAAATGTAAACCAGTACAGAAAAAAAATGATGATGCTATTCCCAATCTATCTTCCTACTCTTTCATAGTTTATCTCAAATAAATGCACACTGGCCAGAGTAATTCTTCAGAATAACTGCTAAATCTGTACTCTACTATTATATTACAGACAGAAGTGGAAAAAATCAAAAAGAATAGCACATTTTTTAAAAAATGGCAGCATAATTGTCATCAAATTCCTTGTGCAGCACAGACCAAAGTGCCATGCTATGGGATGATATCAGTAATACACCAATGGATCCATCCTTCACATTTGTTAAACAATGTGGCAGCAACGATGAATTTATCTAATGCACATGAACATAAGTAGCAGCCAACAAGCCATATTTATTTCCCATCAACCCTCCTGTGGATTGATGTTTCTTGCTGCTGAGACAGAAGATGGCACTCTTTCTTTAGTGTGGATCATTTGGATTGTATATCTTACTTTAAAATGTAGTGAAATTTCCTGTCTATTAACGAAGACTATATGCAAATAGCAATACAGTAAATCTTTTGTAAGCATGCCATTTCTGCATTAACAGCAATGTAATAAAACAGGAACCATGTTTTGCATTATTAAAGCATCAAATGAATCAGATTATGCAGCACTAATGACTGCATCATTGAGCTAAGCTGTCTCATGTTTTGTGTATTGTTTACATTATTTTTTAAAAGAAACATGATTTTGAGAAGGGTAAAAAGTTTACTGAGCAAGAAAAATGCACAGCAGATTGTTCTACTATCTGAATTCTCCTGATGGCATTACATCTCTCATATATGCAAATTGAGCCCAGTGGAAACTTTAAACTGAAGAAGTGATGGGTTAGAGGAGTAAAACAAAAATACAAACCAAAACCCCAAACACCGAATGAACAATAATGCAGCTGAATGAATAATGTTTGATTTATAAATTCTGCTATTGGTCATGACCAAATTTCATGAATAATGTCTCAGTATATTAATGCATTAGAGTTTTCTGAGTGGGTAAATTCAATATGTTCAAATTCTGTAGTACATGAAGATTCTGGTCTGTTCACATGGATTCTGTGGCCTAAATAGATTTGCCAATAGACTACACTCCCCACTCCATCTGAACCATGTTCCCAGGGACTGTGTGTGTGTGTGTGTGTTTGTGTGTGTGTGTGTGTGTGTGTGTGTGAGAGAGAGAGAGAGAGAGAGAGGCAGTACAGACCGGCACTTTGTGCCAGCCTGACTGTGGAGTAGGGCTGAACTAGGAACAGCCTCCACAGGCCTGGAACATTGGGGTGGGAGAAACAGGGAAGAAGCCTCCCTTGGGGTTGACCTGTGGGATTGCTCTCTCCTATAACAGTGATGGCAAATGTTTTAGAGACTGAGTGACCAAACTGCAAGCCAAAACCCACTTATTTATTTCAAAGTGCCATGTTCCTGTGGCTTTCTAGTAACAAACTCTGGTGAATTCTGTGCTGGGGTGATGGCATGTGTGCCCATAGAGAGGGCTCTGAGTGCCACCTCTGGCACTTGTGCCATAGGTTCGCCACCACTGTCCTATAATGACTCTGGACTTGGGAAGGAGTGCCCTGGGTTTGTCTTCCATTTGTTTGGGGAGCAATCCATAATATTGGATCGCCCTCAGGATCAGGTGTTTCACCAAAGGAAATCTGAGGAGTTGGTAATAGGCTGACAACTGGCTTCAGTTGGACTTACATTCCCTACCATTCTGTTTCTGCTTGTTAAATAGGTTTTAGGTCAAATAAAGTGGTCCTTGTTCAACCCAGTGCCTTGTGTCTGGTCTTGTTATTTCATGGTTGGTCATCAAAGTTCTGATGCTCATTTTTCCTTTCTTTGATTCTTAAATTCAAATCAGGAATTAATTGGGGTTGCCAATTCATATAGTGTGGCTCTCTGATTCCCTAGGATAAGCATGCCACATAAGAATCCCCTTTCATGAACAGGACTTCATGGCCTAATTAAATAGTATCTTTCATTTTACCTCAAGGGTGTTGTCTATTTGGTTACTATACTGACTGTTATAAAACCTTCATCTCTGAATACATTCTGGAAATATTTCACTTACAAGGATTTGTCATTTCAGGATTAACTAGAGAAATGTTCCTAAATTGATATCTGTGCTGAATTTAAGCTTGGGCTCACCAGGTTTAGACCTTATGAGACCTGGAATAAACAGAGATGAAAACATTTCTGATCTTAAATGGGATGGTTTTCTTTTACCACACAGTATGCAAAACCAGCATTCACATATCTTTGCTTTGGAGGAAAAACACTACACCAGTAAGTCTGAAATCAAGCAGATTTCAGGCTTTAAAATCCAAGATATATCTATATAAGGTAACAATACCACTATGAAGGCATTAAGCCTGTTCATAGGAAGAATAGGTCTGGAGGGCAACATGGCTGTTCTCATCCCTTCAGTTATTGCCTAGGAGGCCGGCGCTAAAAACCACATAACACCATATTGGAAGAAAGGCCACAACTTTATTAGCAACAGCAAACCAAAACAGAAGGGTTGGCACAAAGCATGAGGTCAGGATCTGAAGCATTGACTAACCCCTCGGTTAATCGATAAGCAGCATGTCTGGTGACCGCCAGGCGTTGGGATGACCTAGGGGCTAAGTAACGCAAACTGGCCGCCATCACACCAGGCGTTCTCTAGATCACAAAGCCCCTAGTCACCGGGTGGCATATCCATGTTGTGGCCCCCGCAATGGCCACAACCCTTGCACAGCTTGCCCCCGGGTCTCAATTGACTCCCAAACCAGTGCTCCATAGCCCTGGTAACCAAACCAACCAGATCCTGTCCTATGCTGCCGCCCCAAGTTGTGACATAATCCCAAGAACCCAAGCGGAGGGTGGGTGGGAGAGCCGAGCGGCAAATGGCTGCGGGGCCCGGCCTCGTGGCCAATATATAGCCAATGCCCCGCCCATCAGCCTATGCCGAGGCTCCTCCTCCAAAGCAGCCCCAACCAATGGGGCGCCCTGGAGGACTGGAGCCCAACCATAGGAACTTCCTCCGCCCTTACTAGAGCGGCCCGGGAGGAAGGGGCAGGCCCTTCCTGCCTGAGCCACCAATCGGGGCGGAGGGCAGGCCCCAACCCGGAAGTTGGGGCCAGGGAGCCGCGCCGGCTCCCTTCAGCAAAGCGGCCGGCCTGAGGAGTCAGGCAGCTGCTTTTTGACCTTTCCACATTGAACAGGATGGTCTCAAGGGGGCTTTTACCCACATTTAATTGAAATTGATTGGTGGACACATTGGGGGGAGGGGAGCCAACAATCACTTTTTCTGAAATTACTGCCTTAAAATTCAGAAGTGTTAACAGCAATGTTTTTGGTTTTCATTACACTCTTGCATTTGTAAATATGTGCCAATAAATGATATTCTCCATTCTCTCAAGTATAATAGTGCATCAGTCTCAGAACAAAATTCTAAACCTGAATTTATACTTTATTATAATAAAATTAAAGGAGATACAGACATCTGTGACCAAATAGTTTCCACATACACTTTGAAATATATGAACAGGAGCCAGCTGTGTGTTCCTCTCTGACCAAGCACATTGAACACATTGGTATGAATATTCTTTTTAGTAAACCTGGGTCGAGAGTTGATCAAATCCTGAGCTGAATTTAGGTACATAGTCAGCTTGCCTGGGAAACTGGGACAGGCAGCCTCAGAACTATGGAGCCTGATACAAATAAAATGGAAGAGAAGTTTGAAAAAGACACCACCAATTCTTAAAAATGTAACTCCCATGCTGAGAAAACATGTCAATTTCACTAGTCCTCTCCAGAATATACTAAAAGTGTCTCTCTGACTTCTTAGGCCATGGAAAGAGTATTAAGAACATGGAAAGACTGTTAATACCTCTTGCATTTTCCCAAAAACATTAGTAGACTGACACTGATAACTACTTAGAGTAATAATTCCCAAACTTTGGTCCTCCAGATGTTTTGGACTTCAGCTCCCAGAATTTCTGACTATTGGACAAGGTGTCTGGGGCTTTGGGGACATGAAGTCCAAAACACATGGAGGACCAAAGTCTGAGAACCACTGGCTCAGAGTAAATCCATGTCATAGCACATAGTGATAAAATCCTTTCTCTGCAATATACGTGGTCAATATTTTTACTTTACTGCCCGGGGGGTACTCACTTTACAAAAACAACTGCCTCATGACACCTTAAATGACGAGTGGGTTTACTTGGCATAATAATAATAATAATAATAATAATAATAATAATAATAATAATAATAATTTTATTTATATACCGCCCTTCTAAGAAATCAGGGCGGTGAACAACAAGAGGCAAAAACACAATCATACAGATCAATAAAATACACTATAAACAGTAAAAAACAGTTCAATAAAAATAGTAGAGATAACATGTTGGCAAAAAATGCTGACATGACATGGGGGGGGGGAAGAATTACTGGTCTGGGTAAGCTTGTTCGAAGAAGTGGGTTTTTAACCCCTTCCTGAATTGAGGTAGGGAGGTGGCTGAGCGGAGCTCAAAGGGCAGCGCGTTCCAGAGGTTGGGGGCTGAGATGGAGAAAGCCCTCCTAGAGGTGGAATTATATTTCACCTCTGGAACTCTTAGCAATAGCTGCCCTGAAGATCGAAGTGCGCGGGGCGGATTGTACGGAGAGAGGCGGTCCTCCAGGTACCCTGGGCCCAAGCCATTTAGGGCTTTATAGGTAATAACCAACACCTTGTATTGCGCCCGGAAGCGAATAGGCAGCCAATGTAAGTCTTTAAGGACTGGAGTTATATGACTGGCCCTGGCAGTGCCAGTGACCAGACGGGCTGCCATATTCTGCACAAGTTGCAGCTTCCGGGTATGGTACAAGGGTTGCCCCATGTAGAGCGCATTGCAGAAATCCAAACGAGAGGTTACCAGGGCGTGTACAACAGTTTCAAGGTCTCCCCGGTCAAGGTAGGGACGCAGCTGGCGTATCAGCCGAAGCTGATAACAGGTGCTCCTGACCGTCGCATCCACCTGAGATGTAAGGTGGAGCGACGAGTCCAGGAGCACCCCCAAGCTGCGTACAGAGTCCTTCACGGAAAGCGTGATTCCGTTCAGGACAGGTGGAACCACTGCCAACCCCGGACCGGGGGAACCTATCACCAGTACTTCCGTCTTCTCTGGATTCAGGCTGAGTCTGTTGTCCCTCATCCAGCCCATTACCGACTCCAGACAGGCCACGAGAGGAGAGACGCCAATCCCGGTCACTGCATCAGTCGGAGACATAGAGAAGACTATTTGGGTGTCATCAGCGTACTGATAACACCGCGCCCCATGTCTCCGGATGATCTCTCCCAGCGGTTTCATGTAAATGTTAAAAAGCATGGGAGACAGGCATAAGCTTTCATGGACTGCAGATGCCCACCAAATAGATTCTACACTTTGGATAGCTACTAAATTCCATATTCATGACCCCACTGAGAGAAAAGCCATCAGATGCCATTAGTAAATTTGTATCCTTCCACCCCCCCAAAATCGTATTCAAAGCAATTTATGATTATATTGATTGAAAAAAGCAAGATTAAGCAAGGTTTAAAAACAGCATTTAATGTACATCAATAAATAAAAATACAGCATACCACTAGCCTAAAAGCTTCTTCCACACTACCCAAGGTGAGCTGCTAAAGAGCCATCAGATTGACAGTACTGGTCAAATGGGATTTGTTGTTGTCATTAGTTCTGGCATTTCTGTTTTGTCTTTCATCCTGAATGGGTCATAGGAGTGCAATAAAGATGGATTGGCTGAGATTAAAAACGAGTGGGGGACTGGGATAGGAGTTGTGAGAACTGTTTTGAGGCTCTGATGTATATCAGCTGATGTTCACTGTCATCACAGAGCAACAAAGGTATACTCACAATTGGGGTCTGTTTTTATCAGCCATTCCCAATCTTCCTTCTTCAACTGCTGTACCAGCATCTGAGCTGCACTTCCACATCCCTGGCTTAGGACAAAACCCATAGAAGTGGCAGGAACACATAATGAAATCAAGAGAGAGCTCTGTATCACAGCTTGACAGTATCCAATTAGTCACTGGACAGGGTGTGTGTCATCGGAAAGTGCTTTGATTTAAGGGATGCCAAAATCAGAAGGCAGGCTGCTTAAACATCTGTCAGAATCCCGGGATCCATGAAAGGATGATCCCTTGACAAATGTACTTGGCTGTATAGATATACAGATGCCAGCCTGCAATAGCTAAATCCAAACCTTGTCATCATACAGAAACCACAGGTTAGAGGTGATCCTTTGCCTGCCTATTCTCCTTGATATACATGTTAGGATCACCATTCCAAGCTTTCTGTTTAACTGCATTATTTAAAGCACACCTGCTTTTCATTCAAGCTTGTCAACATTTCCAGAGTAGTTTAAGCATTTTTGACATTTGCAGAACTCCCTGTGTGATTGTTGACATAAAAGCTCTGATGAATATGCTAACAGAGCACTCACAGGCAACATTCAGTGGAAGGTTATGAATGTTTTTCTGCTTCTATATAGAGTGGTTTAAGAAATCTGCTTTGGGAAATCTTTTTTAACTTTCACTTTCTAGTTTATTACATTCAGTGTTTAATCTCATGAAACAGCATCTAATTTTATTTGTCCCTGCATACATTCTTTCAACTGTCCAGAATTTTTCTTTGAAGTTTAATCCATGCTGTTGTGTTTTGATATGTTAATACTAGCCAATTACATTTAGGTTATTTATGTTCTCCTCCAAAATGAAATATATGCACCTGTCCCTCCACATTCACTGGGGTTAGGGGTACAGGACTCCAGTGAATGTGGAAAAACTGCAAGTAACCAAAACACTGTGTTTTTACCTGAGAGAACAACTCTCTAGGAATCTGTAGGTCCTCCAGTGCAACTCTGTGGTCCTGGTCCACATCTGCCAGATGCTTGCTCATGTGGGTAACAGCTATAAATACTTCTGTTTGCATAACACAAGAGACTTCCACAAACTCGCAAGTCTTTCTGCATGGAAAAAACCTCTGAAATACTTCAGGACACTTGAATATGGGGAGAATACTCTACGCAAAGTCATTTTCTCCTGCAGCTGGGAGACCTACAGTAATTATTTGTCCTTGCTTGCAAGGAATAAATAATTTGTTATTTATATTCCTAATATCCACCATTGTTTTCTATGAGAAAGATAACATAGAAACCTGTCATCAACCATACCTATATTGTAGTGCTTTGTTATAATTCTTGAATTTCAGCAGCAACTGAGAGAGACCATTTGATTTGTCTTCCTGACCAAGACATCCTCGGTGTGTGACTATTTTTTTTTTAAAAAGCATGTGCATTAAGATAATGGGGACTAATTAGTTAGTGCTTTCCATAATTTTATCTTCTAATGATGATTTTAAAAAGAAAGCAGAGGCTTCAAACTCAGCAAATTAGGAAGCACTTAGTTTCAAGGAGGATGCAATTAGCAGTTGGCTATCAGGGAAAAAAGGCTGACAACCTCAATATCTTTCTAAAAATGAGTACAGCTTTGCATGAGTGGAGGGAAAGCATCCCAGCCTTACATAACTAAAGCTATATGTGTCATACTATGCTTTTGTGCCAATAACATAATGTTAATCTCTTTTTTAATTGATTTGCAATATTTTTACTCCTTGAGAGCTGTTCTGCCACATATATTTAACAGCAGCATCAGAATTGACCCTCCCAAATACTGGATTACCTTCGAGGGAAAATATGTGTGGAAAAACCAGTTCCCCTCTCTGTTTCTTCCATTAGTGTTTATATCCCCTTACAAGTACTTTTTCATTTTAAAAAAAGGAAACTGGGATAGTACAACACATATGTGTCCTACAATGGACGTATCATAGGCATGCTCACATTCCATGGTGTATGTTATGCATGGTTATTTAAGGAAGAACCAAACAAATCTTGGCTTGCATATCCCATTTCTGATTAATTTTTTTGCTGTTACTAATGTCACCCCCAGTCTTTGGGAAGGCTGCTGGGGTAGCCTTACCATAATTCTCTTTCACAAAATTGGGACAAAATGTAGGAAGCAATGCAGAACAAAATGCAGGACATTCAATAAAAATGGAGACTACAACCAACTAAAGGGTAGCGGCCTTCAATCTCCACCCGCAGCCCCCAATACCACCACCAGGATGGCCCAAGAGGCCCCAACATGGCCTGTCTGCCTGCCCGACCACCCACACTGGCAAAAACATGGCAAAGGTGGTGGGCAGCGGTAGCAACCTACCACCATCCCTGGCTCCTAAAATGACCAGGCCGCTCCCAGAGGCCCCAGCCATGTCTGCTTACCTAACCACCCATGCCACCTCAGCTGGCCTCTGGCTCTTTCCGGGCCTCCTCCAGCCAGCAGAGGCCCTGCACGCAGGCTGTACCAGGGAGACCTCACCCCCTGGATGTTTTGGGGGCTGGTTGATTGGCCAGCCGGCTAAGACCCCACACAGCTGGCCTTGCTGGGTCCAGGATATGATCCCAAAACTGGGCAAGATATCCCACAGAGCCTTAAAAACCAGCAATGTCCTGGGAAAAACTGGGATATGGCAACCCTATGCTGGGGGGGGGACCAAAGATAAGATATAGCTGTGAATTCAGAAGTCACAACAAGCCATGGAAAACAAGAAGGAGTTTGTAAATCATCAATAAACTAAGGCTTGTTAGTAAAAGTGGACTTAAACATCCTAACAAGCTTGGCTACATCCACACTTCAGAAATATTCTAGTTTGACACTACTTGAACTGCCATAGCGCAGTGCTATAGAACTGTAGTTTTGTGAAACATTTAGCCTTCTCTGTCAGAGAGCTCTGGCCCCACAACAAACTCAAATTCTCACAATTCCATAGAACTTTAAATGCCCTTGAGCAATTAAACTGATGCCAAACTGGATTATTTCTGCAGATGCAGCCAAAATTTCAGCATTTGGCTCCATGTGGTCATTTGAGATCAATAGTCCATATAAATTATGTTTAATTGAACTCTTCAACACCATGGGTATGTGTACATTGGGGTAGAAGATATATATTCTAACATATGGCTTTATAAATTCTACTTCTTCAGTTTAACTGTTTCATTTGTGTAGGCTAAAATTATGTATTAATTATTGTTTTTGGCTTTTATTTATTTTCTATATTTTTACAGAATGCATACTAAAAAAACTAGCATGAATTTCATATGGACGCATTTTATATATTGTGTACAAGATTCCCTTTTTTCCTAAGGATATTCCTAAGTCTGTCACCTCTTTGCTACTGGTTCAGATATTATCCTCTTCCACTAATAAGCAACATCCTGCCCTGCACATTTAATTGTATTTAAGTTAATGCTTCCACTGTGAGTGAATCTCACAGTTTGACAAAGCCATAATCTCCATGATGTTCATATTCATAGTCGAATTCATGATCGCTATGTTTTTCCTAGTTTTGGGGATATGTAGGGACCATCAAAGTCTCCCATTTCCCACTTACCAGGTAATAGCTACAGTACTATGATTGATGGGAATCTTTTCTTCTGTTGACAAGGCAGCAGATGACTAATATTTCTTCCCCCCCCCCCACACACACCATGAGCAATCTCAGATGCCAGTGGGAATTTTGACAAGGATACTGTTTTTGGCTGTTGTTACCAAACAAGAGGAAGTAAGAAAGCCACTTCCTGATCAACAGAGGGATGGGGATATGAGGGCTGGGACCAGAGACACTATGTAGTTATCTAACTATTGTGATTATACATTTGTAACTGCCATAGTGAATCCAGGCCCATGTTTGGTTAACACTGATGTCTGTAACTTGGTTTGGTTGGTTGAAGGAACATGATATGAATTATGTTGTGGGATTACGGGCATTCCCAATATCTCAGCAGCGTAGCTGATAGGAGTGGAGTCTCCTCCAGAAAAGTTAATTATATGATTACATTTATAATTAGGTTACATTTATAAGTTCAGCAGAGATCACTAGACATAATTGTCCAATAACCAGCTTGTTAGACTTGCAAAAGCTTTGCTTTCAGATGCTACCAAGATGAGAGGTTATGAAACGTGGTGGTACAAGGCATGGGAGAGACTTTGGGAGACTTTTTGGGACTGCTGGAAGGCAGAAAAGGTGCTGTTTGCCTCATCATTCCAATTTTCCAAGACTATCCAAACATGCAGAACACTATCAGTATTGTGAGTAGTATAGAAATGTGTTAGTTAATCACATTATGATTTGTTTCTTTCTTAACTCAGCTGAATATAATTTGAGACTATTTTGTTACTTTGTAGCTACTACTTAATAAAACTTTAAAGAAGGTGCCTTCATGTACAATATACCATCTGATAATATATGATTACTTGCTTGGAATAAAAGCCTTTCTTTAAAGATCTCCTCCTTCTCATCCTCTCTCTATGGGCCTTGCTTTATATATGTGTATATAGGGTCCTCATTTCCTGTGGGAGAGGGAAGGAAAGTCTTGGAGAGTTAGAGGGAATACAGACCGACAGTTTCTGCCTGCCTCCATGAGCGGTAGGGCTGAGGGAGGGCTTATCATTTACACACTCCTAGCCCTTCTTCCTCCGATGGAATGTCATCTTGGTGTGCGCCCATTTACACGGGGTGTGCCATGATGACATCCCACATGTGCAATGTCCAAATGGCACTGTGCATGAGGGGTGACATATCACCATGCCACAGCAGTTATGGTGCTCCGTCTACCTTTTGGGGCTTATTTTTGCACCATGTGCAAGCCGTGGCATATGGTTGCCATGGCCTGTTTCCAGGGCAAAAAGGGGAGGCGTCTCGCCGCTCCTTTCTGCCAATCTGTTGAGCTCTTTAGAGGTGGAAAAATGGTAATACTTAACTCTTCAGTGACTTCTTACTAAGTTACTGAATTCCTAGCAGATATGAGTTTTGGAAATATACAGTCGGCCCTTCTTATACACGGAATTTTTATACGCAGATTCAAGCATCCACGGTTTAAAAATATTTTAAAAAAGTATAAATTTCAAATTTCAAACCTTGATTTTCCATTTTTTATAAGGGACACGATTTTGCTATGTCATTATATTTAATGGGACTTGAGCATACACAGATTTTGTTATACATGGGTGATCTTGGGACCAAACCCCAGTGTATAACAAGGGTCCAGTGTATAGAATATCATGCCCCCCTCCTTCTACTCAAAAGCAGACAATAGAATGAGCCCCATAACAGAGTATAATAGGAAACTGCCTTACATATGAGTTCAGACCATTCACCTAGTCAGTGGCGTCACTAGGATTGGTGTCACCCTATGAGATAACTCATGGAGTCCCCCCCATCCCCATTGACCCCCTCCCATATGAGACCTTACTGAATCCTTAATAATATTTTTGTACTAATGCACAAAATGTATAAATCATAATCCCCATATATCACTGAATGTAATGGTAATAGTTGTGACATAAACAACTTGCAGAATTAAAATTATACCTTTAAATTAAAATATGATATGAACAGCCTAAATGTATTTACAGGTGCATAGGTTCATGTGGCTAAAGTGAACATTTGGTAAAATGTGAAGTTTCAAATTTAAAAAGTATGCTTTTTTAAAAAAAAGTTTTTAAATTGTTAAAAAAATTGAAAATTAAAAAAATAAAACCTGAGGCTTCCTCTTTCTCCCCCCACTGAACCTCACCTGAATCACACCATCTCATCTGTGTTTTAGAGGGACATAGGTGAGTGCTACAACCCATTTTTGCCAATAGGCTGCTGTTTGGGGAGCAGTGGGATCACCTCTTCGGCTATCACCTGGTGTAGCTTGCAACCCACTAGTGATGCTCTTGCTTCGGGATTCCTTTACATTT
This sequence comes from Sceloporus undulatus, assembly GCF_019175285.1. NCBI lineage: Eukaryota > Metazoa > Chordata > Lepidosauria > Squamata > Phrynosomatidae > Sceloporus > Sceloporus undulatus. The sequence continues at coordinate 61,920,043 of NC_056524.1, read as the reverse complement.
TTTTAAGCTGAAGCACATGAACATGGCTATCTCTTAGAATTCATTCAAAAAGGCAGCTCTTACTTTTAATTTTTAGTGAACATGGATCTTTGCTGTCACTATTCCCTCACATTTCTAACACCTTTCAGTTTTAATAAAGCATAATCCCACCCAGGAGCTCATTAGCCATTCACATGACAAGGACACATTCCCACTACACAACTATAGGATGATCAGTCTGCTTTAATGGGCATGGCAACATCCCATGGAATCCTAGGATTTGCAGTGTAGAGAGCTTTGCCATTCTCAATGAAAGACCTGTAGAAGGTCCCTAGATTACAAACCCTTTTCTTTCAAATATCCCATCCAAGCTGAAGGCTTCTGCCTGCAACACACATATAAAATACAGCCCATTCTCTCCAGTATTTATAGTAACATGAGCAATGTAAAAGTATTTCTACAAATGTTCATGAAGTAGTCATCTTTTAAAGAACTACACAGAGATCAAGTGTGATGTACTAGCTGAGAGTACTGGGCTGGGATTTGAGAGACTTGGGAGCCATGAAATTTACAGGGAGACCTTAAGCTAGTACTTTCCTGTGAGCAAGATCTATCTCACAAGGTTGCTGTGTTGATAAAGTGAGGAAGAGAGATCTATCTCACAAGATTGCTGTGAGGATAAAGTGAGGAAGAGGAAAGCCACTTTAAGTTATTGTAACATGTAAGTCGATTGGCTTAATAAATACCTTAACAAAAATGTGTCAAAAATTCAGGTTTATATACTTGTCACTTCCATTCAGTTTAGGCAAGGGAAGACTAGACAAGTGGATAGCTTAAAGGCTTTGTGTACAAGCTCAGAAGTATCCATTTTCATTGTACTCAGTACCTGAGAAATACTACTGGGGCAACTGTATAATATGCTAGTAAACAAGCAGACAAGGGAGGCATTGGTGGCAGATTTGTGGGGTCAGAAGTCATCAGAAAGCTTTAAAGCATAGAGAAACATGCATTTAAAAAGTTAACAAGAAGGTCAAATGCATTGGAAACATGAGCCAGCAAAGGAATTGAAGCACTTAGACGTTATGATCAATTTGACAGACAAGTACAATGACCTTAGCATCTGTATTTTGATTGTGCTGTAGAAGGCAATCTGTGTGTGTGTCTGTCTGTGTGTGTGTGTGTGTCTGAGAAACCACAAAGGAAATACTGTAGCAGCTGACTGAACATACAGTTAGGAGAATGCATGAATAGAAACAGAACTATGGGAATGCAAAGTAAACCATGAAAAGGGGTGCAAAGGCATTGTTTTATTTAGCTTAAATTTTTAATGCCATTGCTGAGGTTCAAACCTTCATTACTTGTTATATGGCTATACAGATTCACGTTGAGTCCCCTTTATCCAAAAGGCTTGGGACCAGAACTGCTTTGGATTTTGATTTTTTTAAAAATTTTGGAATATTAGCATATAAAATAGAAATGGGACCCAAGTCTAAACATGAAATTCATTTATGTTCTATATGCACTTCATACATATTAGCCTGAAGGTAATTTTAAATACAGTAGTATAGTAATATAGTAGGCTCAAAGAAAAGTACAGTAAATAATCAATGAAATTTGTTGTTACTCCAGGATAGCACCTCTGATTTCAGTGTAGAAAGCTCAGGGCTTCACTATAAAAACCTACACCTAAATACTGTAAAGGTACCAGGTCCTACATGATCTTGGAAGCTAAGCACTTTGATGGAAGACCACCAACCAATACCAGGTGCCATAGGCTATATTTCAGAGGAAGGAACTGAAAAAACTGCAATAAAGAACAACTGTGTTTTTATTTCCATTAAAATTGGAAATAACTCGTAGTTCTCTGAACTATATGTATATGCAGATCTCATTTATCTTCCATGAAGTAGCTGAAAATATAATGTTCTGCTTAATCTAATCATGAACATGGAAAACAAATCTAAATGTCAATAATATTATGAACCTTTAGGCTGTCCCTTAAATGTTGGGAATTGTGAATTTCTAATGCTGATATTCCAAAGTAAACATTATTTGCTGAAGATGCTGGTCCACATAGAACCCTGTTTGCATGAATTACCTAAGTTAGGTTTTGAAACATTCCTACTTTCTGTTTTTTTCCCTTTGAAAACTTGTACTTTACAAGCATTATGTAAATAAGGTATTATAGAGAAGCACTACAATTTTTAAAAATAGAAAAATTTAAAGCATATTGTTTAGAAAAGATACATATATGTAAAGTATACATATATCTGGTGGCTCGGGTAGGTCATCACTAAATTAAAAAAACAACAACAACTTCCAGCAAATGTAATGTTCTTTTCTTCTGACAGTTGGGCAAAGGCTATGACTTTTCCTGTTGAATTATTGCCTTGGTTTATGCCATAAAGTGAGGAACTGATAATGCAATGTCCTTTTTGCTACTTAATGTTAATTTAATTGATTTTGCCTCCTTCAATAAGCTCAAGTCTTGCTCTTCATGCTTCTTCATTCTCACATGTCATCAACATTTATTTATGGTCATAGACCAAAACGTGGAAGCCCTATTTCCTGATAGATACATAAATTCACCACATTTATATCCCTTTGCATTTCCACTGAGAATGCCCAAATTTTATCATCTGTAATTTTAATGGATAGAATTGTTTAATCCTTTCTTAAGTGGGGGGAGGGGAATTGTATATATTGTCTTTTTAAAGGTTGTATGTCACTTTGATTCTGGTAACAAAAAGCAGGATATAAATTAAATTTTTATTTTTATTTATTTAAATTTCTTAATCATGTTTTCAAGACCCATATAATTATCTCCCTCATCCTTTGAGCATCTGATAGGAATAGGATGGGCTTCATCAATTAGAGAAGAAATTTGATGAAAATGAAAAACCCCAGCCATAACAAGTGCCACTGGAAACTTTCTCTATATGTTGTTCTAACTTTATCCAATCCAGTTTCACTTGTGATTTTATATTATCTGGGGGGAGGTAAACATTTACGATCATAAGTGAGAACAATTTGAAGTTCATTATTACTGACATAGCCAATGGCGGCAATGCTGGCCCGCTCCCTCCTTTGTGGGGGCCTGGAGGCAGGCCAGGAGTACGGAGGCATGGACACTGGGGAGGTGTGCATGCACGTCCTCCATCTTCCCTGCCTGTCTCTCTTCTTCCGCTCTGGCCTCCATCTAAGGTAGGCCTAATGAAGCAGAGAAAGGAAAGAAGGCCAGGTAGTGGACAAGGATCTGGCATGGAGGAAGAGTAGGAGGAGAGGTCCAGCACTAAGCCCTGACAGCTGCTGTCATTGCCACCGCCGCCACTGCCGGGCCCCAGGTAGGTAGGTAGGCAAGCTGGCCAGTGGAGGAAAGAAAGGTGGGAAGGAGGAAAGAAGTAAGTAAAGAAGGAAGGAAGGAAGGAAGGAAGGAAGGAAGGAAGGAAGGAAAGGGGGAGAGGGAGAAGGAAGGACAGGAGAGAGGAAGGGAGGAGAGGGGAGGAAAGGAAGGAAGAGAGAAAGGAGGAAAGAAAGAGAGAGGAGGGGGTCTGGCAGGAAGGGGTTCCTCGGGGCCAGGGGCAACTGGCTGAAAGGCTGCCGCCTTCCACGGCTCCTCTATTGGGAATGACAAGTGTTCCCAGCTAAAAAAGCGGTTCCAAAAGAGGTCCCTTTTCATAACGGGAACAAGGGACCTTTTGGAATCACTTTTTTTTAGCAGAGTGGAGCCGGGTTCGAACGCAGATTATATGCCGAGTGGGAATGAGCCCATCCTTGATAACACTGACTATGGCATATAATCAAAGAAAATGTATGGTATTTACAAAAGAATGCAAATATTACTTTCCTCACCTCCTTGAAAGTCAGTCTTCAAGGCCAGCAGAAGCGTCTCAGTCTGAATCCCTATCTGTACTTAACTCAAACCCTATCTGACTCTCCCTGTCAGCAACTGCCCTATTTATCTTCTCCAGCCTTCACTGTGATTGGGTGGCACCAACCCTCTTCCTATTGGTTGTTACTAGGCTGGCCCAATTCTGTCTGCTCTCCACAGATTGTTCCTTTAAATAAAATTTGTTAAAGTGCAGTACTTACATGGACTCATGGATAAGTTCGCTTAGTTTTTTTGTGTCAACTTTGAAACTTAAATTTCTAGACGTATATATGAGAATATACAATACATATATGTATTACAGATTTCTGGTTCACAACACTCATAAAATTTATACAATAACAGTACATTGCTGCCTCTTGCAAATGAAAGAAAAGAAGCTTTTGTAGCACTGAAAGATTAAATATAACTGTCACTTATGTTAATAGTAGCATTAAATCAGCATTGATCAGGCAGACCCAGCTCCCTCATGGCTAGCCTGAAGGAAGAAGCTCCTCCCTCCTTAACTGTCATCTTCCGGCCTGAGAGGAAGTAATCAGGTAGACCCAGCTCCACCAGGGCTAGGCTGAAGAAAGAGGCTCCTCCCTCCTTAACTGTCATCTTCTGGCCTCCTATTCCCCTCCAGCTATGCTCTGACTGTGTGGGGGAGAGGCTTGCGTACCCTAATGAAGCTGTGAGCTATGCTGGCGGTGGTATAATAGCCACCAGTAGGGCCTCCCATGCCAGACAGGTCACAACCGAAGGGTCTGACCAAAAGTGCCAAAGGGCAGGATGGGCTCTCTAGCCTTATGGCAACCATCCTAGGAGAAGGAAAACTCTAATCCCAAACCCGGGCAGATGGTGCTCGTCTAACCCTGTAAGGTCAACCATCTAAGAGAAAGAAACTCTAATCAAACCTATGACCTGAGAACCTCGCTGCCACCGTCTATGTTTGTCAAGGCCTCAGCAGTTGAACCTCTGGTTTAAAGGATGAGGCCAGTTCTGTGCACGCTGCGCTCCACCAGAAAAATCCATTGCACAGGCTCGAAGGATACATCCAACGTCATCAACACGCTTGTAGAAAGCACGGATAAGTCCTTCCTGAATCTTCATTTGCGAAGTAAAGCCAAGAAGCATTAAATAAACCATGGATGTCACTCTTAGTGGTGAAACATTCAGCCAGTGCATGACAATCACAGAATACCAACTCATCATGGCATTTTATATAGCATGAGTTTTGTATGGTGACATATCTATGAGAGGCATTACTTTCTATGGGAAGGGACTGTTATTTTCCTGATATAAGACTATTCCCTTGCTGCTGCCCTTCAAAACACTTATCAGAAGATTTATGAAGTTATGACAGTAATTAAATATGAAGTTCATAACAATCACATGCTAGGAAATCTAATTACTAGTCAAATTCAGAGACTCTTCTATTGGGGTCCCCAAATTTTATCTTGATAGAATGTGTCATAGCAACCCTTTGATATGCCCCTTGGCTTTTTACAGGCCTAGGGTGTGATGATCTCTTTTAGAGAGTGAAATTTATCATACATTGAAAAAATGTGACCTGAGTGGGCAAACAAACCAAACAGAACTATACATTCTTCGTAGTCTTTAAACAAGAAGGTAAAGGTAAAGGTAAAGGTAAAGGTGGGAAAGGTGTATTAATCAGATCGTGTAATCTGAAACTCATAAAGTAGGGCTGACAAAGTAAAAAAAAAAAAAAAAAAAGAGCAAGGGTTTGCACTAACATTTGTTTTATGCCAGGATGGACAGGTTTCAGGGTTAGGCGATCTTTGGGTTGCCTGTCAAAGGATGTACCTCCTGTAAATATGTAGGTGGGAAATGTAAAAATCAAATCAAAAAGAGGTGAACATCCACTTCCAGTTCTATTTTTTGGGCAAGTGGGGGAGGAGAATAAGGTATAAAGGTGTTGTACAAATGCCAAGAATTGTCATTCCCAGAAGAATGTCTTCCAAGAGAAGAAGAAGTTTATTTATATTCCCCCTTCCTCCCAGTACAGAGACGTATCATTGTCTGCTGGATTTTTTTTTATCTTGGTGGGGAGATGGGAAGGAGATCTCAGAGAGGATCTGGACTCAAACATGCAGCCTTGGGAGACATGTGTGGCCCATGGGCTTTATCTTGACTACCTCAGTTCTTTTCATAGATGACAGATGCCCCATATTGGACATTGTAGATACATCTTATCCTCTTTCTTGCTGTGTGATTCTATAGATGTCATTACTGTATGATATCAGTGTGCTCATCTCTTTATATACACAGAGCTGTTGGTGGGGATACCTCCAGATCCCTGGCAGCCAAAAAGCCAGAGAGAAGAAAAGGTCACTTAAATTGCTATGGCTATATCCTATATAGTACTGGAATTTGCAGTTTGCCGAAGTATTTACAAATTCTCAGCCAGAGAGTTCTATTGCTTTACTAACCTACAGACCAGAAGATTCTATATGATGTTGCCCTGGCAATTAAAGTGGAATATAGCACTTTAGTATATAGCAGATAATTATCAAGTGAGAAAAGGTCCCGGGTGTAGGGCTCAATCCTAAAATGGCCACTACATCTTGTAAACAGCACAAAGCAGGACAATATGAGTAAGCTGTTGCTGCTGCAGCTTCCCTTCCCCCAACCTTAATTTTCATGCTCTTAAAGTAACTACAAGCATAGTCCTGTATGTAAGTCCAGGTATATGTGAGACGAATGAATGAGTTTTTACTTAAACACAGAACTGAGAAACCAAAGAACCAAGGAAAGAACCAAACAAAATGGCTCCGCGCAGAGCATTGATATGAAGGAGGGATTTGGCATCCGCGACAAGGAATGCTGAGGAATTTGGAAGCTGAAGCAGGGTGCTGCCCAACAAAGGATGGCCAGGGGAGTGTTGTTCTCCTGAACTGCAACGAAGAGGAATAAGATGAGGAAATGACAGGACAATGGACTGCTTTGAACAGCATGTCTTCTTCAGAAAGAAGAAGTTGCAATATTGTGAAACTTCAGCAGCCAAAAAGCCAGAGAAAAGAAAAGCATAAAGTCCCTTTTCTTTCATCCTCATGTTGTTGGCATCAACCGTGGCACCGATGTCATCCCAAGCCTTCGAGAACAACTGATCACTGTTCAGCAGAAGAAAAGTGTGTGTGAGTATTGTATAAATATATGAGTGAATGAAAGAGCTCTTGATACTTAATGTTTGTATTGTTCTTGTGATTTAATAAATGTTACATACATAGTAAAACTGAAAGCTGACAAAATAGTCAGAGCTTTGTTGAAATTCCATTACAACCAGGGCGGGCAGTTGATTGAACCTGCCTTTAAAATTTTCAACAGCAAAGTTATTGCCCAGATGCTTTATGATGCAGAAATATGGGGATCAGATATCCACACTGGTAAAGCCTTGGAAATATTACAAAATAAATTTCTCTGAAAGCTCTGCACTTTACCAAATGGAACTCCTGCACCTTTTTGCGCACTGAATTTGGCTACCCTTCAGTTTAAACAAGAATAGATTTTACACAGATAAGATATTTTAAACATATTGCTACCTTATCAACTAATTGTCTCCCAGCATTGTATTACTTAGAAATGTGCAACAACCAGTTCTGGAAATCAAGTTTTCTAATTCTTTTACAAAAATATAACTTTTCTGAGTTGAACACTGTTATTGACATGGATAAGAGGCAATTAAGAGAATTCCTTTTTTGGACTGATTCAAGAAAAGATCTGCAGTCAATTAGGACTTCACAATTCTTCTTTTGGTTCTCCTTTTTGAAGACTGAACATTTTAGAGCCAGATATTTGACGAAACTCAAGTCGTCTACTTTAATAATTGCCTTCATGGAGCTACGACTTCAAGTAATGCCTGCTGCGGTTCTAGATGGACACTACAACAAAGTGCCTTTTGAGAACAGACTATGCATCTGCAGTCAGTCTTAGTGGAGGATATTGTTCACTACTGGTTAATTTGTCCATTGTACAGCAACCCTTGAAAGAAATTTTTAACACCCTTGCTGATAAACAAAAGTGGGAGCTCTACTGTTGATTCGGTCCAATTTGTTTTGAGTGATACCAATGACTATATAACACACAGAGTGGCTCTTTTTGCCATGGCTGCAAAAAAGATTAGAAAGAGAGAGTTAAACAAAATTGCCATAAATTGCCATGGAGACACCAAGTATTTAGATTTTATGATTTTATTGTATATGTTTACTAATATTCAGGAAAGATGTCTCTTTTTCCTTTTGTCCTTTTTTAACAGTTAAGTATTTTAACTGCACACTAAATGTTAGACATTTTTTGTTCTCTGTATTCTGTGCCTTTTGTTTTAAATGTTTTATGCTTTTCGATAAGCTCTTTTTGTCATGGCCTTTGGCTAGTACAATAAACGTTAACTTGACATACATGCATAGTGTCTCAAACCAAATTTGGTGTCTCAAGTATCTGTGTCAGCCCTGCTTTGGTAAAGTCCACAGGAGGAGAAATTTTCATTACACGCTCCCAGGTTAAACGGGTTGCCCTTACCAATTTGGGCATAACATATGTAATCGCTTGAATGAGCTCTTCTGGCATTTCAATAAGAGAAATCAAAATTAGTGGGAGATACTTGATTGTTTATACTTTGGTATTATACCTGATTCATTATACATCATGAAAAATTTTGTCTCTTAGTGGCACAAAGCTGCACATTAACTGTATTTCAAAGAAAATCTGCTGAGATGAGTTCCATCTGCAAATGAAATTGTAAAGGGCATAATTGTGAGGTTTTATATTGCCAATTGATTCTGAAGTGCTGATACCAGTATGTGACAAAATGTGGAACTCGTTTAATCTACATTATTTGATCCCTCGTCATTCAAGGGAATTTCAGTTGTGCAGTTATACAATAGCTGGAATGGTACCGATTTTCTTCAATCAAGATCATGACATGTATTATGAGATGCTAAGCAAGTGCACATGCTGTACAGTTTATATTAATACATGAGAATTGTGGTTTATTTATTTGAAAGATCTGTAGTAAAATGAGGACAGCATATAAATAAATAGTAAAATACTTCAATACAAAATAACAAGAAAATAAACACAATAGCGTGGAGTGGGGAAATCAGTGTAAACATTCAGAAGAGTGGATTTACACTCATCAGACATTTCACATTCGATGCTGAAATATCTGGCCATATAAGTCTTGATTTGCTGATCTTGTTAACCTTTTGTTCTTATTTCCTTTCAAGTCAATTTTGATTTAATGTGATGTTTTATCATCTAGCCTGAAAAAAGCAGTCATAAATTTTATAAAGAATTTCTTTATTTTGGAAATGCATTTTCTCATTAAAGTCAAGCCTTCCTACTGATTTATATTGATGAGAATAGTAATATTCTTTTATATGGGCTCATTCCCACTTACATTTAAACCGGTGTGCGGTTTGCCTTCGCTCTATGTTGGTAAATTGATTCCAAAAGGCCTGTTGTTCCCACTATGAAAGCAGATCTTTTCATTTTCCCCTTGTAATTGCTTATTTTTTGGCATGATTGTTGTCCTCACCTAAAAGAAAACGATAGAAGATTTGCTTGATTGGTTTTGCAACCACTTGCCTCAGTGATTGCAAGTAGTTGCAAAATCAGTCAATCAATCAATTGAATCTTCTTTCAATTTTCTTTCTTTTAAAAAAATCATGTGCCCATAGGTCACACCACAAGTACAAAGGCAGCACTGGGGGGTGGGAATGGTGGATCTACCAAAAACTGAGGAGGGATGGTAAACACCCCTCTGCCATTAGTCCCTCCCATCTAGAATTATGCAATTCAGATCCATCGTTCTTACTTGTTCAACACACTTCACAATCTATTCTTTTCAAATGTACCGCTAGGAAACTAGTGTCTGGAAATAAAACATTTTTGTTGGGTTTTTTGCATTTGCCTCATTTTATTGCCACAGAAACTGATCAAAGTAGGATCGGAACTGGTTTCAAATATGAAGGATGGTCAGTGATTCGCCTGAAATCATACTGGGAATGTGACCTATGGCTTTCTTTCCAAAATTTGCATGGAACATCTTTTTAAAAAACTAACTCTGCTTTATACTTCACAGTAAAAAATAGTTGGTTACTACCTTTCAGTCTCCTCCTAGCCTTAGTTCTGCCTCAAGGACCTTAAAACCTATCAAAATCTTGGGGTAAAAAAAGAACAAATGATAACTGCAGTTTTAAAACTGTTACCTCTGTAAGAAACAAACATCTTTAATTTGGTTCATCCTTCTGATAAACCAAATTGCTCTATTTCTTTACTAACATGCTTTCTATATGTTTTGAAGGTGACATTACTGTTCATTTAATGTATTGGAAAGTGACTTTCTCAGTTTTCTCTTCCCTGGTGATTTTAAAGCATTCTGATTTCTTCTCTATATAGAACACCAGGTGTTTAAAGAATAGAGCATTTGATTTATTGGCCTCAGAAGTAAAGATTCAGCAGAATCACTGCATTTTTCAGTTGCTGAAGATAATAAAAATTTAAATGATTATTTGTAATCAGTAAAATGAAATAATGACATCTGAATGATTATCAAAAATATGGATCAAGATTTCAACATAATTATATGTATACATGCAACATTTTTTTAAAATAGTTCTCCTGTGCACAACAAAATGTTCTAACATGCCACAGGGATTACAGAATTACAGAACATCTGATAAAATGTGGGACTCATGAGATCAATATGTTATGGGTTTATGAAATTAAAGTCCTGCAAAGAGAGGTCTTTCAGTGGAAATCAATAATCGTGTACTGAAAGGATTTATTTTCCCCGTGAAAAGATTTCAGTGATCTTTCACTATGCCCAAAACTGTCTGCATCCCATTGTAGGGAAATGTTTTTAATTTTAACCCTGGGATTGTTTTGTTGTTTTTGTTTTTTTGGGAAAACTTCTGATAGGCCCACACTTGGCACTTTTAAAAAAATATATATCATGCTTTATCTATTCCAGTTTGTAAAAGTCTTCTATACTATTAAAGCTCTTGTAAAGTAATGAATACTTTTTATTATTGATTACCCAATGGAAAGTGTATTGTCCACAGGTATGTTTATACAATTAATATTCCAATATTACTGAAATTCCTCAGGTTAATGCCCTGTGATGATAACTTCAAAGTTTAGCTGCACAGTTGTATATATTTGATACCATTTTAATGGCTGTGGCTCTATTTTAAAGAATCTTAGCACTTGCAGTTTTGTGATGTACACAGAGTTCTCTGCTAGAGAGCTCTAGTATATTCTCCAAAGTACAGATCCCTATGTATGTAAAGAAGAGTACCTCATCAAACTACAAATGTCAGGATTCCATAAACTGGAGCTTGGACAGTTAAAACTCTCAGTCTGATTAACTAAGTAAAATAGATAAACTCCTCTTCTACAGTTACTAAGATTTCAGGGTATTTCTGTGATGATAGAATGCATTGAAATTATATTAAATGAGCTGTATTAAGGAGACACAAAAGAAGTACAGCTAATGCAAGGAAAAAACAAAGCCAAAAGATATGTAATGCAGTAGATAATCCATCGTATTGGTGGATGCTGTATATATGAGTTCAAATTTGAGAAAGGGAAAAAAAAAACAACACCCTGTGTATATGCTGTAAACATAATAATAGCCAATTAGTCATGAGAGACACAGCCAAAACTTATGATGCTATATCCCCAAGGATTCTGTTCTAACCATGAGTTCTGTAACCATCCTTCTTTTCTATTACTTTTTTTCTGCAAATAAACTATTCAAGTAAGCCTTTATTCACATCTACTGCTGCCCTGAATAATATATGAATTACCCTGCAAATGAGCATCTTTGTTGATGATAGTTGTACCACTAAGTCTGTTTTTTCCTGGTCCTACTAATAGCCCCATCAAGAAACCTACTATTGTTAATGGTCACTTTTTTCCAAGGCTGCATCCTGCTTAGCCAAAAGTACATGACTTTGCCAGTGAGCACTGACTTCCAACTTTCTTTCTGTTATATGTACAGATATTGAAAGGAATTCATTTAACAACACTCATGTATAAGCACTGTATAAGAAATATGGAATACAAACATATAAAAGATCTAAAGAAGGAGCTAATAGTTATTTCCATTGATCTCAACAGCAGCATTAATGTGTAGTTCAGATGTGAACAGGGGCTGAAATATTTTTCTCTCTGTGTGTTTTGTCTTCATGTAAATTTAAAATGGCTATATCACATGTCTTTATTGAGCAGTGGAAATGGTGGTAGATCTATCTATTTATTTATTGTCTTTAATAATTACATTTATACTTTGCACTCCATGGGCTCAGGGAATACCTAGCTCTCTTTTTATGAACTTTATCTCTTTAAAACCCATGTAACATAGGTCAACTGAGAAACTGACTACCCAAATGTAACCAAGGCTGCACCCGCACAGCAGAAATAATCCAGCAGAAATAACTGCCATGGCTCAAAGCTATGGAATTCTGGGAATTATAGTTTTGTGAGATATTTAATTTTCTCTATCAGAGATCTCTGGAGTCACAACAAACTATAATTCCCAGAATTCCATAGCATTGAAGTATGATCATTAAAGTGGTATGAAAATGGATTATTTCTGTAGTGTGGATGCAGCCCAAGTGAATTTAAGTGTGGAGTAGATTAGGATCTCCCATTGCTCTTCCAATGTTCTAATCTTGTGGTTTCTGGACTTTGGTCCTCCAGAAACTTTGGACTTCAGCTCCAAGAATTCCTGACTGTTGGCAAGGTAAACCAGGGCTCCTGGGTTTTGAATTCTAAAACACCACAAAACCTGGAGGACCAAACTTTCAGAACTGCTGCTTTAATCTGTCACTACCCTGGCTCTCTATGCTGTCAATTATACTAGGGTTGCTATTAGGGTTATAAATCAAAAGAGGGTTTTGAAGAAAGAAGCAAAAGGGCTGTAAGCAGAAGGGTTATAGTCTTTTGACAAAGTAGGGCACTTTCTACCAACTGAGGGAACTGAAGGAAGAAATGTTGAGTAACTGGAGGAACAAATATGACAAAGCTCCCAACTGATGTATCAAGCTAAAAAGACAGATCAATAAAGGATGCTTCCAGGGGTGTGGCTATTGGAGAAAGCGAGAGGAGGTCATTGCTCCCCCCAAAAGTCTTGATGTCCCCAATGATATTTCCCTCCAGTGCTCACATTTCTAGCATTTCATTAACTTAAAATTTTGGATGGACATTTAGAAATATAATTTGGGCATTCAAAGCAAAGAGGCAATGACCCAAGGAATGCAAGCACAGCAAATATAAGAATTTTAAGTGGAAACGGTCTCATTTTTTGCAGTGCTAGAGAATGGGGTCAGGATTCTTCTTTGGAGAGTGCAATAACCTAATTTTGCCCCTCTCCCATAGCTACATCCTTAAGAGGAGATATATAGAGATTGCAAGTAAAGACAAGCACCTTCTGTTTCATTTGGAGAAACCAGAAAACCAGCCTAAGGATTTAAGGATCATGTGATCTGAGTGAGATGATGGGAATGGTTGTGGTACAATAGTGCAAGATATAGGGATGGAAAGAATTCACAATTTCTTTCTTCACAGGCCTATGCATTCCTTGATGCTCAGAAAATCTCTACCATGAAAAAAAAAGAGTGCAACAGTAAGGTTCTTCATACTTTGCAAAGTATGGGAAATTATTCTGCAAAGAAATACACATAGTCTTTTTGAAAAGATGAAAAATGGTTATCTACAGAGATCATGTTTCCTGAAGAGGAAACAACATGGCTCTGTGTGGAACACAAGTTTTCTGTAAAAGAAAAAAAATAAAATAAAAAAAATAAAAACAAAACCCAAAACAAACAAACAAACAAAAAACAAACAAACCCAGACACATGCATGTGTTTTGTCCAGAAAAAAGCAACAAAATATGTATTCCTGCACAATAATATATATTTAGCAATGGTTCTTGAAGTTTGTGTTTTCCTACACATTCAAATTTCACCAAAAAACTTTGCAAAGTGCAAATAGTTCTCAAATACTGTACAGAAAAGTGCAGCAGGACAAAAATACAATGACAATTCAACTCTGCATGGGAGGATAAAGAATGTGAAGATTTGCTTCTTTGGCTGGATAGAAATAAGTGGAGACGATAATACACAGGACAAAATTAGGGTAGTTATTAAGCCATGCACTAGTGTTTTTGCTGAATGGCAGATGGGAAAGGCTCCCATTTTCGCAGTGCAGCAAGGGACAATGGTGCAAGCAGTGTTCCCACAATGCTCCATAGCCATCCATAAAACTAATCTGGGGTACACACTATAAAGTGTACGCAGTCCTCCACCATTGTGAAGGAAATTGTAATCTGAACTTCTGTTTCCTCCTCTCTTTTCATTTTTTTTCAATTTTACTTTCTCTTTACTTAAGCTATAATAGAAAATGGCCGTTTTCAAAATAGCTGGATTCTAGTTCTTCCACCCAAATTACCAAAACTCAAACAGTGCCATAAACAATTGTTACCATCATTGTCATTAAAGAGCAAATGTGCTTTTGAATATTTTTGTCTCAACTTCTGCCATCTGCACTAATGATTCTACACATTACCAGCTCTATTATCATGAAGCACTACAAAAAGTCACGTTCCATTTGCTGAGCAAGGGCAAGTAATGCCCTTAGGACTGGACATGTGTTCATGTTTCTGATTTGTAATTTGTCACTTATGCATCTGATTATCCCTGCCTCCGCCTAGCATTTAATGGTTCTGTTTAACTCTTAAATATAACATTACTTTTCTCCTTTGTGATGATAATTCATCTTTGGCTGAACACAAATAAATCCTTGGATTATCTATCCTCACAGCTGTTCATTGAGACTGATTTTATCTGGCTGGGATATATACATGTTCAGTAGTCTTGCTTGGTCTTATCTTTTCTTACAATCCACTTGGTTTCTTGAAGCTCAATACTAACCCCTCCTGTTCTTTATGTCTGATAGGAGATAAGTGCCAGTTCATTGAACATACATACTAATGCTGAATAGTGTGTCATTTTAGCATCATGTTTTCTTATGATCTCATCCAATATTAAAAGGACTTCTTCACATATCTACAGTATAAACTGTCAAGAGGAAATCCAGATGGCTTCTGAAAGAAGGAGTCATCTATTTGGAAATGACTGTGATAATAACTGCAGTCTTCATTCAGCAATCCATTGAATAGGTATTTTGAGGATGATACCAGGGATTGGGAACCTTTGACCTCCAGCCTGAGGCAGCCCCAGTGGTTTTTTCATTAACTTTTTTTTCTGCTGTTATTCCCAATGAATGCATGTAGATAAAATAGATTATTTAAATATCTAGAAGCTATAGCATGTGATGGAAGTCTTTCAGGCTGTTGTGGGGTTCTCAGCTCATGTTTGTGGTTTAGATATTGATTGTATGAAGCTGAACTGTGCTTTACAACTCACAAAGCTAATATATGGAGCTGAACTATGCTTTCTATTATGGAAACCCAATGCACTGCTTATTCCTGAGTAGTTGTTGTTCCCAGTGCGACAACGTTCAGGCATGATAAAGCTCAAAGTTGTTGCATTAGGAATTATTCCCAAGTAGTATTTTGTGTATAAAATGAGGAAATGTCAACATAAATAAGAAATACATCTGACCTTGCCTGAAAGTTGTTGCTCTAGGAATTACTCCTAAGTAGACCTGTATTTTGTGTATAAAATAAGGAAGATGTCAACATCAATAAAAATTGCATCAGACCTTGCCCACTGCAGAAATGTAGTCTCTTTGCAAATTCAACATGGACTGGGGTTTCCCACTTCTGGATTATTTTTCAACATTGCTGATGTTTTAACCATAAATGGCCACTGCTAAATTCAATTTTGTATTAAAAAATATCCACCAATATCCCAGACTGGCTATTTAATATACTTGTATACTTAGGCAATGCCTCCTGGCTCCTTACCCCCAGCCCACATTAAGAGCCAGCTACCAGACATGGTGAAGGAGGTCTGTTCAGCTTGCGACTGAAGCACAAGGAGAAGCATTTCCCCACTCCACTCCTACAAGTCCAGTGCAAAAGGCTGCAACAAACACTTATGAAAAGGGCCTTATTATCTTAGCATCACTTGCTGTAGGGAGGGAAGGTGGAAATGTCATCTTCCTTATGGTCCAGTTGGAGCTGAATTGATCTCCTTCAGCTGCTCTGGAAACTGGCTCTTAAGGTGGGCTGGGGTAGCATCTACAGGGGTTAACAATGACTATGTATTCATCTTGAATACAGATAAGTTATGGCTCCATAATGAGGTAAGGAATAATTTAGGGTGTTTGTAGTTTGAGAAGCTTCATACACATACTGATTAGAAACCTCTCCCACCTTACTGAGAGATATAGTAGACCTCTGCAAGTCAAATAATTTGCTGATTTAATGAATCTAAAAGTTGCTTTTGACACAGGGGCTGAGCAGATGGGCCAAATAAAAGCAGTTTCCAACCATTTTGAAGGTGGGAGGTTTAAATGATGCACACCCCCAAAGTCATGCTCCAGGTCTAAAAACTGGAGCAAACAGAACCCAGGATAGTTTAGGTTACCATGAAAGATGTGCATCTTGGCCCCTGCATATGAATGTGCCAACTTGAGTACGGGACTGCAGCAAGCAAAGGAATGAAAATGCAAGAACTCCAATGGATGTAATTACAATATACACAAATCAAACAGTCCAACAAGGGGCATGGGTTATTGGGGCTAATGGGAGCCTCCATGATTGTGCTTTGCCAATGTATCACTCACACACTGATGCACCAATACTCTGTACCGACAGAGCACCACATGTGTGACTGTGTAGCTGATCAAAGGGACAGCTAATGGGATAGCATCTGGCCAGGCATCACTGGTGATATGTTTATGCATTGGTGCACATGCACACTGGGCAAGCAACAACAACAAAAATTGCTCAGCAGCATGGCATGACACATCAAGGTACTTCAGGCCACACACATTTGACCCATCTTGGGAGTAGGCTGTGTGGACCTGGGGTTTCAATCTACTTTAGGAAAAAACAGGTTTGAGGTGCTTTTCCAGTCTATCTGCTCAGGCCTTCAGCCTCTAAATCAAATGGGAGATGCTGGATAGCATTTTGATGGATAAATGGCTTTTAAAAAGTCTTATTAAGGATTTATACCATAACAACCAGCCACAAGGCAGAAGTGACATTAAGGGGCAACTTTCTAAAGAAATATCTATGACTAGAGGGTCCGACAAGGCTGTATTCTTGTATCTTTGTAATAGCAAATTATCTTGATTGTGTCTTAAGGGATTCCAATGATCATTTCTCCAAATGTGGAGAGTGGAATTTTTTTATGCTAATTAATGCTGATGATGCTGTTATCTTTTCATATTCTAAATTCGGGCTAAATTATTGACTAAGAAAGTTTTTGAATTATTGTATACAGAATTATCTAAAAATTAACTTTGGGAAATCTCAAGTTACGATTTTTGAAAATATTTTTCCCATCATTGATGAATATTGTTAGCTAGGTTTTCCATTTTTGTTCTGTGCCTTCAAGTTGTTTCTCACGATGACCCTATGATAGGGTTTTCTTTGCAAGATTTATTCAGAGCAGTTTTGCTTTTGCCTTCACCTGAGACTGAGAGACTGTGACTTGCCCTGTCACCCAGTGGGTTTACATGGATGAGTGGGGATTTGAACCCTGCTCTCCAGAGTCATTGTCCAATACTCAAATCACTACATTATGCTGGCACTTAATTTTTAATACCTAGGGCCAATAACCTATTAAACAATGCCATAAACTACTCATAGACCTGCTACCTCTCAGAAAGCACAAACCTTTCACTCTGATGTTTTACATTATTTTTATTTTAAAGGAATATATAGCACCTGACTTTAAGCTGTGCAGGAAACAGCTTTTCTGCACAGAACATTTCTGCTCAAAAATGTTGTAGCTAGGTACTGAATTTAAATAAAATTTACACATTTTCAGAAGAGAAAACAACACTTTCTGCACATGAACTAGCAATTTTAAATAAAAAAGTAGGCAGAAAATGCTGCTTTTTCATAAAAGTAATTATTTAAAAAAATAGAATGTCTCAATTGCAAAGATTTTTGTTAATCTACGATTCTCCTATCAGGATTTTCCAACATTTGAGAAACAACCTTTTCTCCATTTTATTTGAATATTTTAAAATATTCTTTTCATCCCTCTGTTTAAGTTAGCAAACGGATAGTCTTAAAGTCAATGATCAATCATTAAGTTTTTAATGCATGTTAACTGGGATTAATGTTAGGGGAAAAAGGTTGGTTATAGAAATAAATTGAATACTTTTTCATTCAAATGAGCCAAATATATTGCCCATGCCTACATTTTATATTGGTCTGTAGTCACTTCCGGTCTAAAATCAGGCATATCATGTCTGAGAATGAGTGAGAACTGGGGGGAAACAGCGACTCAGACCAGTCATGACACACCTTCATGGATCTCACTCCTGGGACTGCACATAAGATTATATATATGTTCTGATATGGAACTGACTGCAACTCTGGGTCTCTCTAAGACTTTGGTAGTAAGAACTGACTCACATTATTTCTGTAAGATAAACTGTATTGGCTTGCATCATAGGAAAGCATTGTTTCTAGCATCCTTATACAGCAAGTGGTACAAAAGGCGAACCTAAATAATGAATTCTATCTAGACAATCTCAAGGCCAGCACTCCTGATGTGGGTGGATAATATGTCCCCTGGGTTGGGGAGCAATCCTTTCCTAGAGCAAGACCAATTCAAGATGAATCTACATGCTTACCTAAGCAAAAATGAACAAAAAGGCAATTGAAAGGAATAGGCACTGCCCATCTTTCATCTAAACCATTCTAAGAACAATATTAGCAATTTGCAAAAGACAATGTTTATTTCCTTGCTCCAAACATGTACTGTCAGGCTAAATTTCAACTATTCAGCAGGACCAGCTAAACACAAATCAATCTTTTGTATGCCATTTGACAGCTGTTAACATTTGGCCATGATGCTGATAAGGACTGTACAAGCCATCTGCCTGATAGTAGGATCCATACTCACTACAATATATTAGTTGAGATTTCATAAACTTTGTAGTGAAATATGCCAATTTTGAAAAGAGCATAAGAAAATATCTCCATACCTAATTAAATCTTCCTCTACCCCCTTTACTCCCTCCAGACTCCTTGGTATTTTATACAAATTATGCAGATAACCAGATGGCTCCCACATCTATAGAACAGTGAATATACTCTTAGCTTTAGTTCGTACTTGATGTTGAGAAGTTCATGCTTACTACTTGATGTGCTGAACATTTACTTTAAAATATGGTTAGCATGGTTAACCTGATACCAGCTGCCATTGTAGATCATAGTCATGGCATAATCATTGCTTTGCAAACCCCTTTGGTATGATTTCTATTTTGCATTATTTTAACTTTATTCCATCATTACCTTTCTGTCACTCACATTCCCCTGAGTGCTGTAGCATGTTGGGACTTTTCACTTGATGAAAACTGCTGAAATAATATTACCCTATTTTTTCACCACCATGAAAAATTACTTTATTTTTTTTCACCACTGTCCATAGTGAAATGAACAGATTGTCCCACATGAGCTACTGTAGCATGGATGGCATGGATGTATTAAGATGAATGTTGCGAGAGCTCTCATTCTCCTGCAATAATTGACAAGTCTCCAAAAGGCCCATTAAAAGCAGCTAAGACCATGTTCTGAGGTTTCTAAACCAGTTCATGCAATCTGTAATTACTTGTTAACATAAGCCATTTACAAAGGGCCAAGTGATTTCCATATAAATTAATGCAAAAAGTACTTCTTCCAAAGAGAAGCAGTTGTAAAATAAATTTTAAAATTCAGAGAGGAAAATAGAAGCAGCCGTGTGAAATTAGTAGCCGGCGGCTGACAAACCTCTTTTGCATTTTAAGCAATTATTGATTTGCTGCAGTCACACAGGACAAAAAGAAGCACTGATTTATTTGTGGTCTAAATCATGATTTAGTCTGGCTGGCCCTCTCAGTATATGATTTATAATTCAATTCTTACTGCTGAATTCTGGCTGGACTATGTTTCATTTAAAGATAAAAGAGTACTAGCATTGCGTAAAACCTCATCTAGCAGTGACTTGCTTGTCTTGTCAAGTAAGCAGTTGGCTGAAAAGGGGGACTCTCTTGGGCCCAGTCCATTTTCAAGACCCCAGTACTGGTTTTGTAAAGAGGAGCTTCTCAAAACTCTAGTGTACCAGCAACACAACCACTGGACACACCCAGCCACTTACCAGAATGGCCAAGTGCCACTGTAGACTAGACTCCCATCAGAAACCATCTGCCCAATTTAAGTATTTAGGTAAAATACCCAAATTGGAAGAAACCTGGACAGAGGCGATACAGTTTTGGAAAGATAATTGAGGAAAGAATTCAGTTTTGTTCCAGGGGTATTAATATATAATAGAAATAGTATAAATAAGCATTAAATGAATGGTGTTTGATAAGTGAATTATTGCTAAAGTAGATTGCTTCAAAAATGGAATAGAGAAATTAATTTAAAGCAAAAAGTGGAAAAGAAAGAATATTTGAAAGATGCTCAAACCAGAAGGATGGAAATAAGAAGTCATTTGTATATAGAAATGTATAAGTCTTTTTAGTTTAGAATTCTATGTAATTGTTATGTTTAATGTATAGATGTATTTGTTATGTCAGTGTTAGTTATGTCAGTGTTTGGGGTGTAAGAATCCATAAAAAGTAGTAATAAATAAAAGACGAAACCATCTGTCCAAGACTTCATAGTCATCTTTGTCACCTTGCCCAAGGCACTGGAAGGCCCACCACATAAACAAGATAATATTCTTAATTTATTCTTAAGTTATTCTTATCATTATCATTATCATTATTGTTATTTGTTTACATGCTACATCATTCGATATAATGGGAAATAAAACTACAACATACCACAGCTTTCTTAAATCCCTTTGATTTCAGTTGAAATCATAATCTCTGTAAAATCAGATGTTTTTAGATTCACAAAACATGACTATAGCCTTGTAACTTTGATATTAGAGGAAATGATGTTTCTGGAGATAGATCACCTTTGAAGTCCATAGAAGCCTACTGTAGACTAAGGCCTTCCTGAATATAGCTAGCACAATGTATTATTAATTTGTATTAGAGATGTTCAGGAGCACCGACATGATGCTTATTGCATATCAAAGTACAGAAACTTCCAATTTTTCAATAAATTCCCCAGCAATTTCCTCTGAAGTGTTGGGCTCTTAAAGCTTTCTTTATGTTCATTTCCTAAGTTCTCTACAGAAACATTTGGAAGTCTTGATAGTGAATAAGAATTGCTTCATTATTGCTGCCTGTCACATTAAACTAAGTGGGTTTTCTACAAATCACTTGAAGTTTATCTGCTTTCAAATGTCATCACTCTAAGTTTTCTTTTGCCTGAATAGTTATTAGGAAATAAAATGGATATGAATGGAGAGCTTCCCCCCATCATAAAAAACCAGCCATACATATGGATACAATGAAGCAGTTCACAATGGAGAGCACATATAAAGATGAAGCACTCTGTGAATTAAATATTAGACACTTTTTATGCTGTCAGCATAAAGAAAATAGTGAGTCTGGCTTGCAGTCCCTTATATTCCTCAATTCATGTGTCCATGCACCCGTTCTCAATCTCTCTCTCTCTCTCTCTCTCTCACACACACACACACACACAGAGAGAGAGAGAGGAGAGAGAATCTCATTGTTTGAGAATCTTTAATAATGAAAGTCAGCTCATTTTTAAAGAAATATGTGAGGCTTAGTAGCTTGAATCTGAGTGCAAACATTATTAAATATCACTACCAACTATGACCATATATCACTATGGCATTGGCTAAGAAAATGTAAGCCTCTAAGGTGAAATTTTAAATAAGTCTTAAGCCTTTCATTCTAAACCACAATCCCAGAGAGTTACAGATTCTCTTTCTAAGAAGATCCAACATACTTTTGGAAGCAAGGCTGTAGCTAGGTGGCAGAGGCAAAATGAGAGCATTGCCCCACCACAAAAATTCTACCTCCAATTAAATTTGCCTTTAGTCTCTAAATTTCTAACATTGTCATAACTAAAAACTTAAGTTGAGGATTTATTAGAGTTTGGGCATCCAAAGAAAAGGAGAAGGAAAAAAATTACAGAGACGGCTGACAAATCACATATAAGAGTTCTAGTGTGAATGATTTCCACTGCCTCACTGTTTTCAATGTTAGAAATTTGGGACTGAAAGGGGGAAAATCACTTGAGAGGCAGAATTATGGAGGGGCAATGTTCTCATTTCCCTTCATGCTGTACATACACTGTGTTTGTCATCTAGTATAACATCCTGCCAATGCTGGAAACTCATTTTAGCAATCCATGACAATAATCACTAACACCAAAAATTTCTTTTAAAATATTCTGAAATGAGTTTAACAGAGGGCTGGTTGGTTTCATTTCCTTGGACATCTACTGTCTTTGAAAGTTAAATGGACCCTCCATTGTTATAGGGCATATTAGCTGAACACAAGACTCTGAAAACATGGAGCAGGAGATTCTTTTAATACCTTATTTAAGAACCCCAGAAGCATTTGGCTAACTACTACAGAAATCAGAATGGCAGGCTACATCAGTGGAAAAGCAGTGCTATTATTTTACATTTCTATCAGCAACAATGGATAGAGAAAAATTGTGGATTTGTCTGATCATATACTAAAAAAAATTTGTGGCTAGCAGAATTCTCCTTGAGCTATGACTCACTTAAAAACCTGTTTAATCCAGAATGACAGGCTTAGGATAGGACTGAAAGAGTCACTCTTACTGGTCCAACCACTGGTCTATCCTCTTCAGTATTGTCTACAATATGTGGCAGCAGGGCTCTTTCTATGATTTCTATGTCCTACTTGGACATACTTGTTATGTATTTTATCACTTATGACCGGTCCAGATGGGCCCCAAAGGACGCCCTTGTCACATGCGAGGGGTGGCGCTTCTAGATGCCCTTCGCTCCTCGCATGTGATGAGGACATCAAAATGGTGGTGCCCTGTACATATGGGTGCTGACATCATTACGTAAGTGCTGTGCAGCATCTGCACGATGCTGTGTGGCCCCTATGTAATGAGTACATCACTGGCACACTTGTTATGCCACTACCATGACAGAAAAAGAATCTGCTTTTTGTGGATTCTTTTCTACCGGTGGGAAACTGTGTGGTTTGTCTGCTGTGTTTTCCCCTAGCAGAAAACTAGAAGCAGGCAGACCGCCTTTTTGGGGCGGTCTGTACCGGGCCTTAGCTAGTGTATGCTTCTAATGTTAAGTCATCATTGAGAAGAAAGGTGAACTTCAAATTTAAAACAAGACCCCTACTGGATCACATTTAAATTCTATTTGGTACAACATTCTGGTCTAATGCTGGCCAGTCAGATACCAACAGGAAACATATAAGCAGGGCCTGAGCACAATAGCATCCTCCCTTGCAAAGGATATATAAAGCACATTGGCTCTAGCACTCAAGATAGCATTTTGCCACTGTGACCCAGCCACTGATGGCCCCAGCTTCCTTAAATCCATCTCTTTTAAAGCTGCCCTATGTTGGTGGTCACAAACATATGTTCTGGTATGAATTCAGCACATAAGCCTTAAGATTAGGACATGTAGGTGGAAAACAGTGATTGGAGAAACCCATGTTCTTCTCCTCATTCATTGAGACTTTGAGGAGAATTTTTTAAAAAAATATTCGTTCCACAAATCCCCCTTTCAAAGGGTGATTTCTTCTCTCCCTTCCAGAAGCCAGCGAAATATTTTTCACAGATTTCTCTGAATGACAATAAAAGACAAGGCGAATAATTACGCTAATTACTTCGCATTTCAAACTCAATTACCATGTCAAAAGGAAGTTTGGCAGAGGTTTAAACAACATTCCTATGCTTAAAAAACCCTGAAGGCACACACACAAAAGGGGGGGGGAGCCCAGTCTCAAAAAATAAACTGTGAAGCCCCAACAAGAAATGCTAGAGTTGAGGGGACTCAAGGACCATCCAGTCCAACCCCCTTCTGCTATGAAGTAATACATAGGAATACATGGCATACTAGAGGGCATGTAGTCTGACCCCTGTTCAACATCAGGATGACACTGGAAGATGGGACAAACTGAGGGTTTTCTTGGCATAAGGAGGAGTTTTGCCATGGGATGCCCCTGAAGCTGAGATAGTGTGACCCTCACAGATGAGAAGGGGAGGGGTCGGGTGCCAAGTGGCAATGCTCTTCTGCCAAGCAGGAATCCTCAAGAAGGAGCAGAGTAGAGTGCGATGGCAAGAATTCTGCCATGAATAAAGCCTACCATGAAGGAATACTTAGGAGTTGGAGTTGAAGCTGAGAGGATGTGACTTGCCGAAGGTCAGCCAGTGAATTTCTATGGTGAACTGGGAGGCTAGAGTTGGGGTACCCTCAAGGACCATATACACATACATATACATATACACACACGCATATATATATGTATGTATGTATGTATATACACACACACCAACTGTGGAGCAGCTGAAAGTGTAATGCTGCATGTATATGCTTACACACACCTTTGTGTGTGTGTGTATATATATATATATATATACACACACATACATATACATATACACACACGCATATATATATATATACACACACACACACACACACACACACACACACACACACCCCAACTGTGGAGCAGCTGAAAGTTTAATGCTGCATGTATATGCTTACACACACCTGTGTGTGTGTGTGTGTGTGTGTGTGTGTATATATATATATACACATACATATACATATGCACACATGCATATATGTATGTATGTATATGTATATGTATATGTGTATGTATATACACACACACCAACTGTGGAGCAGCTGAAAGTGTAATGCTGCATGTATATGCTTACACACACACACACACACACAAACTGTGGAGCAGCTGAAAGTGTAATGCTGCATGTATATGCTTACACACACATCTTTGATCCAATGTTAAAATTTCACCCTTCTTCTCTCCTGTGAGAATTTGAATGGCAGAGGCTCAGAGCATGGCATAAAGGGCAGAAGGTCTCACCTTTTGTTCTCTTTTGTTTTTCAAAGCAAAGCTGTGAATGAGCAAAGTTGGAGGAGGAATCACCCTAACAAAGGAAATAGCCTCCAGGATGAATGGTAGCTTTTCTTACACAAAATATGCAAATCCTGGCCATCCGAGAGTCAGCTGAAAGTTTTGTCTCTCCCTTTCATTTCGAAATGATTAAAAATCAAAATTCTTACTCATTGATTGAGAAGTGCTCAGAATTTCTTCTCTCTAAAATGTTATCGAAATTGTCGAATTAGGCATATTTCTCCTAATTTTCGAATTTTGGAGAATATTTTTTACATCCCTAGTGGAAAACAAAGAGCTGGAGAAAGGGCTGTTATCAGTTATTTAAATTTGCAAGTGTTTGTTATGCATTGTTCTCAGGGATTCAACGAGGTTTTAGAAAAGAACCTGTGGGACATTGCAGACTATTGTCACTAATATAACTATTTAATCAGTAGACATCCCCCCGCCCCACTCTAGTATTCTATGCTGACAAATGTTAAAAGAATCAAATAGCCAAGGATTTTGAAGGATATAAAAGACAAGTCAAAGGGACCGAAACTGATGGGGCAGTATATTCTGACAGCAGAATACACAAACATAGCAATTTCTGTTTATTGGAGAAGGACAGCCATTGTTATAATGTATGGAGAACTGGAAAAGGATTACGGCCCTATGCCTAAGTTGACTTTTATATTCTCCCCTCTCTAGGATTTGCAGAAGTGATCATCGGTCCCAGATTTTCAGTCCAGTAACCAACATGCTATGGATGGGGACCCTGGGAGACCACAGTTTGAATACCTGCTTATCCATGAAAACCCACTGGATGAGCTGGGCAAATTATAATCCCCCATCTTTAGAGGAAGGCTATGATAAACCTCCTCCAAATAAAACTTTAAACAACAACAACAACAATCCTGCAATTACTGGAATAAAATGAAGGCACATAACAACAGCAAGAATCCATAGCCTGAGGGAGACAGGTGCTTCCTGCAGAATGAGGTCTTCCTATTTGCATTTAAAGGACATATATGGAAATCAACAATATTGTTCTCAGAAGCTCTTTCTGTGATGCTGTTACTATATTTCCCCTTCTGTTTCTGCTACAGAGAATATAGGGCTAGCTGTATATTACTAAGACTATGGCCTGTTACAGACAGCCAAAATAAAGCTGCTTCGAGTCACAGTGGAGGTATGGTGTTTCAATGATGCATGCATCCTAAGAGTCCAGCAGTCGCACCAAAGCCATGCTCCAGCCCTAAGGACTGGAGCGTGGCTTTGGTGTGACTTCAGGACTCTTAGGACGCATGCATCATTGAAACACCATACCTCCACTGTGACTCGAAGCAGCTTTATTTTGGCTGTCTGTAACAGGCCCATAACTTTTAGCCTGAGTTGATGTAGACAATTTTGTTTATGAACTGAGTGGCATAAATATTTGATTGGTAGCCTCTTCAGTCCTCAAAATTTGTTTTACGTCAACATTCATGAAAATTGAATCCAAACCAGCAATTTTTTGGGAGGGGGAAATCCCCCTTACAGTTTGCCAAAGAGTTCTAAAATACCACACACAAAAAACCCCAAAACAAAACCAAAAGTAGCAGTTAAAGTTCTATTACAGTAGTATAATTACGTAGTGTGAAAGAGACTCTAGTTTCAACTAGAATAAACAATTGAATTACACTTTCATGTCAGTCCCTTTGCTTCACTGGATCTAGTCT
Source organism: Sceloporus undulatus (assembly GCF_019175285.1). NCBI lineage: Eukaryota > Metazoa > Chordata > Lepidosauria > Squamata > Phrynosomatidae > Sceloporus > Sceloporus undulatus. The sequence goes on along the minus strand of NC_056524.1, from coordinate 61,893,325 downwards.
AGATAGAACTGACAGTTAGCTTTCATACATCATAGCATTTGATAAAACAATGGGCTAATCCACTTGATTACTGTATTGCCAAAAAGCAGGCTGTGGACTTTTGTTTAATGCTGAATTTATTTCTTCCCTCTGTATAGTGCCTCTGCTTAACAGCTTTTAGAATACGCTTCCCAGAGATTGAAGTGGTACATGGGTGGAGAGTCCAAACTTTTAAAGAGGGATACAAAGAAGATCAAATTAGGCTGGGAACATTCCTTTGTAAGATTCAACAAGCTTTATTGCATTTAAAGTTTCTGTGTGTAAATTCAACATTTTATTTAATTCAGATGTAAACCATATGCAAATATATAATTATCATGCTAGTCATATGGGAAATTCTAAAAGGATTTCCAGTACTGAGATCCGAAGTAGCAAAAGAGGATTAAGCACGTTTTGATTATAAATTGCACATCCTGAAATAACTCTATAATCTCCTTATTATTTCCAATGCCTCCATTTTCATTGCAGAAAATAGGGAGATAATATTTCTCATTTCTCTATTTGCTTTGTAACTAATTTAAGGTTATTTTTTCTTTACTGTTTACTTTCTGCTGAAGGCAGAGATAAGCAAGAGGCATGCTAAGTGAGCTCTTTATAGAGGACAAGAAATAGACCCCTCAAGCTCATCTCACAGTGTAGAAGAAGGAGAGGACAGGCAAAAAGAACACAAAAAGGCAAGATCCAATATTAAGACTTTTTTTTATCAAATTAGCATAGGGATAAATTATTTTCATAGAAACTGTTGTGAGGAATGATGAAACAAAACTCTTGATAAACCTAAAGGCAGAACTTCAAAAAGTTTGTTTTTAAACTGCAACTCCCATTGCATTGCTAGGAGTCATGTTATTTAGAAGTTGCAGTCCAAAAAATAAATTCTTATAACTTCTTTGTCAAGGGCAATCAGACTTCATCAACTAATTCTAGTCACTTGATTCCATAAGGGAGAGCTGTATTTGGCACTATTTTATGTAAATACAAAACTATTAGCAACAAACATAAGGGTGGTAACTGTATATGCTGCCTCTCTGTTAAAAATCATGGAGAATATATTTGGGTGTCATCAGCGTACTGATAACATCACGGCCCATAACTTCAGTCAAGTACATATTTTCATTTTTCCTATGTAACAGTTTGGAAATATGAAGCACCACCCTGCTTCCTATGTTCACATCTTGTATACCTGGTGCAGTCATTCCCCAAATTGAGAAAATTTTCCTATGCTGGTCCTAAAGAGGCAGAAGTCTTGTGACCAGACAGCATGCTTGATATATTTGAGGAAATCTACATATATATTCTTGAGGCTGAACAAATAATAAACTCTTGAAGATGGAATGCTATATCCACTTACCTGAGAGTAGCCTTAACTGTACACAATAGGACATGTATCTAAGCTGACAATGACATATGCAAAATTTTGCTGTTAGTGTCTTAGGAGGGATACAGATGGGTGGCTCCATTGCGTCCGTTTTTGCCTCTTGTCGGTGCCGTGCCAACCCCACAGTGCGGGACCTACGCATGCTTTAAAAAGAGGCCACCTAGAGTGGTTTCTTTTTAGGAGTGCCATAATGGCAATCGCAAGCGCCGTTTGGGTTCACAGATGCCTGCACGCCATTGTCACACGTCCCGTGTGGGTGCGGTGCTAGTTAGATAGCACACGGGCTTTGCTAGAAAGGCTTTTGGCCATCTGTATCAGGCCTTTATCACATCAGATATATCCACACTGCACTGTCATAACATTTTTATACTTTAGATATCATTATTTCATCATATGAAAAACTGGTAATTGCAGTTCGGAAAGGGCTTGGAATTTCAAGGGGGTTCAAGAGCAAACAACAGAGAATTTGGAATTCCTCATACAACTACAAATCTCAGAATTCTGTAGGCCCACAATACACATAGGGCATCCTGATACACATTGGGTATTCTTACCAGTGTACAGTTATGCATCTTTACAATTCAGTAAACAGCTTTCTTAGTGCCTCGGCTGCTTACTTAAGTGCATGCAAATTTATGTTGAGCGAAAGATCATACAAAATTCTGGCCCACGTTTCTTGTTAAAACCACAAAAAAATTAAAGAGTGAAATAATTTGGTTTAAAAGCTGGCTTTTCAAGCATGTCACTGTTTCATTTCATTTCATTATTATCCCACTTTTCTCCCAATAAAGGAAATCAAGGAGACTAACAACATATTTAAAAACAATGCATATTTTTTTTAAAAAAAGATGCAAAATCTTCAATTAATATAAATTGTATGAATATAAATAGTATTGAGAACACAATTTATAAATTTAAAAGCATTAAAATTCACTTAAAAACCCATTGCTACCCGATCATAGAGTTTTCTTGGAAAGGAAGGAGGTTGCTTTTGCTGAGAAAATGTGATTTGCCAAAGGTTGGCCAGGGGGTTTCCATGTTTGAGTGCAGATTTGAACCCTGATCCAATACTCAAATGTAGTCCAATGCTCAAATCACTATACCACACATGCTCTACAACAATAAAAGACCATAGCACATAATTGAACCCACTCCCCATTCAGTTTCTAAAATCCTAATGACACAATAATGTTTTATTTGTTGGAAGAAGGAGAACAAGATAAGGAAGGAGTTCCAAAGTCTGGGAGCAGCCACCGAGAAGCTTATTCTAACCAAACAAATTTGAGAAGGTTGTGAAACAGAAAGAATGACCTGTCCAGAAAATCTCAGAGCTCTAATGGGCTCACAAATATAGATACATAGATATACATTTAATATAATAATTTATTAATTAGTTACTATACTAATCAAGGCATTAATATATTAAACAAATTTAATATAGTAAATGCCATAAAGTAAGACGTGCAGATGAAAAATTTAAATATGATGTTGAAAATAATATAAGAAAGAGTTTTTGTTTTGTTATTTAAAAAAACTTATTATGCAAAGTACATGAATGCATGAATGGAATAAATATGGAAAGGATTTTTCTGGTGTGGTAGTAAACCCTTGAAACTAATATGTCCAGTATTCAATGATGTCATTCATTCAGCAAGAATTTTGCGCAAGGCAAAACCACGTCTCAGCAACATTACCAAAAAAGGAAGAAAAGCTATCAAGGACCTCAATTCGGATCCAGAAATCATCATTCTTCCAGCAGACAAAGGCAATGCCACAGTAATCATGGAAACAAAACAATACAAACAAAAAATCAAGGAACTCCTGGATCCTACAACATACAAAAAACTGAAACAAGGCCCAACCAGCAAAATCACCAGAAAAACGAACACCCTGATCAAAAACTCCTCAATTCAGCCAACCACAAGACAAAGTTTGTGCAAATCCAAAGCTCTCCCACCAAGACTATATGGACTTCCCAAGATCCACAAGGATACCATTCCACTCTGACCCATAGTGAGTGCTATTGGATCCCCCACATATGACCTGGTCAAGTTTCTGGCCACACAATTACAAACACATAGGGCAGAACCCCCACTACATCAAGGACTCAGCTCACTTCATAGGAAAAATCAATAACCTTGAACTGAAACCTGGAGATATATTAATCAGCTTTAATGTGGTCTCCCTGTTCACCAAAGTCCCCATAATGGACACCATGATACTCATCTGACAGATTTTTCCAGAAGACATCACAGCCCTATTCGAACATTGCCTCACTACAAGCTCTTTTCAGTGGGATAATGGCTTCTACGAACAGAGAGATGGGGTAGCAATGGGAAGCCTTCTAAGCCATGTGATAGCAAACTTTTACATGGAACACTTTAAAAAGCAAGCCCTGGAAACAGCACTGAAAAAGCCCACAACTTGGTTCCAGTACGTTGATGATACTTTCACCATCTGGAGCCATGGAGAAGAAGACCTGGCTGTATTCCTGAACCATCTGAACAACATCCACCCCAACATCCAATTCACTATGGAAAAAGAAAAGGAAGGAACACTGTCATTCTTGGATGTCCTAGTTATCCGCAAACCGAACCAATGTTTAGGTCACATAGTATACAGAAAACCTACACACACAGAGAGATACCTGCACAAGAACTCCAACCATCACCCAGGACAAAAAAGAAGCACAATCAAAACACTGGTAGACTGGCCAAAATGCATCTGTGAACCCCACTTCTTGGAAGATGAACTGAAGCACCTGGATTGGGCTCTACAGGCTAATGGTTATTCTAGCTCAGACATCAGAAGGGCTGCCAGACCCAAGAAAACTAGAGGAGTGAAGACAAGCAGCCACTCAAAGGGAAGGTATTTTTACATCAAAGGAGTCACAGATAGAATAGGCAAACTGTTGAGGAAGCACAACCTTCAAATTGTTTACAAACCGACGAAGAAAATCCAGCAAATGCTTTGCTCAGCCAAGGACCAGAGAGACCCTCTCACAGCTACAGGAGTTTACCGCATACCATACAGCTGCGGACAAGTCTACATAGGGACCACCAAATACAGTGTGCAAACAAGAATCAAGGAACACGAGAGACACTGCAGACTGGGCCAGCCAGAAAAATCAGCAGTAGCAGAACATGCCACAAACCATCCTGGGGATAAAATACTATTTGAAAACATTGAAATTCTGGACCATGTGAACCACTACCATGTCAGGATGCACAGGGAAGCCATTGAAATCCATAAACACCTGAACAATTTCAACAGGAAAGAGGAAACCCTTAAAGTAAACAAGGTTTGGCTACCAGTCCTGAAAAATAGCAAGATAAAGACTCGACAAATGCCAATGAAAAATCTCCCAGGAGACAATGAGCACCATCAAGCAGACACTAATCCTCTTTTGCAGACCCTCCCACCCTGAGGCCTGCCATTAGCAACAGAACAATACACATGCAAATCACTCCTGCCTTTCCAGGTCACACAATATATATACCCAAGTCCTTGCCAGACAAGCATTCTCTGAAAATGCCAGCCACAGATGCTGGCGAAACGTCAGGAAGAAACTCTTCTAGAACATGGCCACATAGCCTGAAAAACCCACAAAAAACTGTCATTGTACTAGTGCAAATGATGTACTCATTGACACTAGCACTGCACTAAATGCTAAGGAAGGATTGAACACAATTTTCAGTTATACAGCAGGGCGCACAATCATTTGGATTTTATATGCTGTGCTGTTTTTACTTGTGGTTTGTTGTATTCTATTTTTATTGTTCTTATGTTTGTGGTTACCCGCCTCAATTCAATACAGGGAGAGGCGGGATACAAACTATTATTATTATTATTATTATTATTATTATTATTATTATTATTATTTGTATCCCACCTCTCCCTGTATTGAATTATTATTATTGTTTGTTCTCAATATCTTTATTAGTCAATTTTAATAATAACAAGTTACATTCCATTAGCTGTACAAATAAACAATTTAAAAAATGATAACATATCTATTTTGATTTGTAATATCTTCTTGATCTTCTTTTTTCCCCAATACTTCCAGTCTCCATTGTCCTATATATGTTACTTCTTTCTTCTTTTTCTTGATTCTTGCTAATTTGATTTCATCCTATTTTAATTTGTTAAGCTGTCCTTATCATCTCATCTATTCCCTTCTCATGTTCCATCTTATAAATTATGTTTTTAACACATATCATAGTATTCTTGTATATTTATGTATCCATTCCATATACATATCATAAATTATATTCATAATAGATATCTACAACTTATCAAGGAACAAAAATATTCCTTGACATCATAGTGTCTAGGGGATCTAGAGATGTAAATCTTTTTCTTTTTTTTAAATTCTTGCCCTGAGGGTGAAAACTCTCAAAAGTCTTCCTCTGCTGGATTTGATGACATGAGATTTTGTGCATTTCTAAAAAGTGAGATTTCACATTTTGGAATTTTTCTGAGAAAATTCTGTTTCTGCATAAAATGATTTTTGTGCAAAACTTTTTTAACAATTGTACTCTGTGCAAAATATCTTTTGTGCAAGATACAGTCAGCCTTTATTATACACTGATTTTTTTAATAAATGGATTCAAGCATCCACGGGTTGAAAATGTTCCAAAAAAGTAAAAATTTCAAATACCAAACCTTGATTTTCCATTTTTTAAATAAGGGACACCATTTGGCTATGTCATTATATTTAATGGGACTTGAGCATCCATGGATTTTGTTATACACAGGAGATCATGGAATCAAACCCCAGTGTATAACAAGGGTCCACTGTATGGACAGAAAATGAAAAGAGTGAAGAGGACAAGGCTAGGTAATTTGGTCCCAACTCAAGGACCAAAAACAAACAAATAATCAAATCAAATCAAAAACAGATAAGTATTAATGCACTTTTAAAAAGTGGATTATGTTTAAAGCTGGGATTTTTTTTTGGTATCTTTGACTGTTTCAGCTATATTCTTTTATTGTATGCCACGAGAAGCTTTGGATCCCGTATGGAAGAAATGTAGGATATTAAATAAATAAATAAAATAAATAAAACTTTTGCGGGCTGTTTGGATAAGTCTTGTCAATGTTGTGGGGGGGAAAAAGACTATTCTTTATATCCTTAGCCTAGGGCTCTCATAAACCAGTGTGTCTGCCTGTGCTACTGGAAAAACCGAGGGCGCTGTTTTCCTTTGCTTGTTCTTCCACTTAACATTGCCTTGGATTTAAGCCTGAGGTTTTTGTATTATTACACACAAAAGCTAAATAAATGCTAATGACTGAGCTATGAAATGTTCTCAAAGGAATACAGGCTTTACTAAATATAAAGAAAAGCTGTTTCCCAGTATAAATAAAACTGCAAATGGCTTGGGCATTACTCTGTTTCAGTGAATGATGAGGCCTTTTATTATAAAGCACATTAACCATGCATCCAAATATCAAAATTAAAATGGCAAGCACATTAGTGTAAGGATGAGTAAAAGAATCAGTGAAATGTTACAAAAAGAATTTTGCGACATGATCAGTGTGACTTCTTGAACCTTACTGTTTTGAATAGTAAATCAGGCCATTACCATTCTAGATGCAAAGCATATAAAACAAAACAAAACAAAAATGTTGATTAACAGTCGTGGGCTCTGTGTGAGACTTTCTTCCAAAAAAAGGTCATCATTATTATTTTACAGTGGAAAAGTAATTGATGTATGTATGGTTATAATGAAGTTGGGACATGCAGCAATGGAGTTGTGGCTGAGGAGACATGACAGGATTTTTCAATTGACACTAGGCCTAAAAGTGAAAAGGTAACTTCACATGTGCACAGACAACTGGGTAGATATTCTTTTACTGTTTTGATGGTGTACTGTACACAGTTACTTCTTCTACACTGCATTTAAAGCTACTTTTAATGGGCACTCATTCATTCTAGTTCTATGTGAAATGAATGCTTTGAAGGATAGTTCAGTTGGGAATGTACACATCAGTGAACTGTGAATTATTCTGTTTAGTGTTTGAGATATGGAATAAAATGAGGACTCTACTGCTAAGTATTTATATCACAACTGGGAAACAGAAAAATAGCAGAAAATACCAAAGACCTGGAACAATTACTGAAAAAAGTCAAGATAAAAGTGATTAGGCAGGTTTAATGCTGAACATTAAGAAAACAAAAATAATGACGATGTATGAGTTGTGTAGCTTTAATGTAGACAATGAAGAAATTGAAATAGTTAAAGCTTTTCCATACCTTGGATCGGTTATTAATCAGAACGGAGACTGCAGTGAAAAATTCAGAAAAGACTTAGGACTTGGAAATGTAGCTATCAAAAAACTAAACAACCTTGAAGTGCAAAGCTATACTAAAGTTATGATTGTCCAGACCAACAAATTTCCCATTACAATGTATAGGTATGAGAAGAAAGCTAATAGAAAGGAAATCAATTCATCTAAGATGTGGGGTTGGGGAAGAATTCTGCAGAATCATGGACACCTAAAAAAAAATTGATCCTAGAGCAAGTCAAACCTCTCTAGAAACCAAGATAACTAAGGGCTTGTATGCATGGGCCAAGAGGTCCATGAATCTATGATTCTATGATTCTATGCTTCCCCCAGGCTCATGTCATCCTGTATGGACAATGTAGATCATTATCCTGGGCCAGAATTGGCCAGTCTAGATGCTGACCCAGTGGTGTGCCCCTTACCTGTTTCCACCTTTGCTTCTTCTCAGAAGGCCCCATGTTGGTCTCTGACACTGGATGGAGACACCTGGTTATGGGGGTTTAGCCAGGGACTCCATTTCCACCCTTACTAGCTGTGAAAGGAGTCTTCTGAGAAGACATGATGATGGAGGAAGGTAATGGGCATATGATAGCCACAGCTTTATGTCCCAGTGGTGGGCAGATGTGTAAACCTGGGGACTGACCCAAGTCAGAACCAGGGGCATGATAGCAGTGTCATGGCCCTAAACTGTTGTACTTTTAAGGTACAAGACAGCAGGAATAAAAGATTACATTATAGGTGGATAGACTCAGTCAAGACAGTCACAACCCTGAGTCTGCAAGACCTGAACAGGGCTGTAGAGGACAGAATGTCTGTAAATGTTTCATGTACAGGGTCACCATAAGTCTAGGCCAGCTTGAGGACAGTTAACACACACACAAATGTGAGCTAATATTTAGGCACAGCATCAGTTCTTTACCTGGAAACCTATGTATTGTTGTTAGATTAGTATTAAAATCTTTTGTGCAGCTCCATTCTATATAAATCAGTTCAGATCTGCACAGCATGTAGTAAAATGAAAGTGCTTTGACTCGTTTCTTCATTTGTCTGCTGAATAAGATTTTGAATGCTAGCAAAGCAGGCAAGTTATGGTTGAATGCTCACCTACACTAAACTCTCCTGTTCGTACAACAGATTCTGGCATGAGTTGTGTCATTTCCCCCCCTGTATGAAGGTTGTAAGTCATATAACCGATGCACTCCCAGCCCTTTTAAAATATATAGATTCACTAAGCAGTGCACTTTTCTAAATGAAAAAGTAATCTTCTTGTTACAAAGATCTGTTTGCCACAAACATATGCAAGAGTATGCACTATACTCCAATCCGCAGAGTGTAACATACATTATAATTTATATTGATGATACTGTCCAGCTGGTAACTATTTATAACTGCTTTAAAATTCATTCAGAAGTCATAAGTTGGGCTAAACTAGGGGTAGGTGGAAAAAAGAAGTGTGGGGCCACTCATACATCTTGTTCCTAAATGTCACTGAGCACCTGGAGGCTTCTCAGATCTGCATGCTCTTTCTGTGAAGATCTGTGAAGTGCTTTCAATATTAATTTCAAAGATGTTACAAAATTCACATGATCAGGAATCTAGGCAAGGCTGGGATCTCAGTCTCAGAATCTGTCTAACTGTATTGAACCACATGAACCGCATGAAAAAAATCCATGTCATAGATTTGTGACACGTCTAATCCCCTGACAAGAATAACAGGCATTTAGGGAGGTGTCAAGGGGCTGCCTTCATTCTCATCAGAGATTGACTGCTATATTTCTAAACAAAGCAGAAGAACTTCTGACCACCTCCTTCCTGCTTGCATAGACTTGAGAAAAAGCCAATATACCTTTGCACATCCTTCATGGACAATTGGAAAATACAGAAGCAAACAAATGGGAGCTTCAGTGACATGGGGAATTGTGCAGCAAACAGGAAGTCAATAGTTCAAATGTATAAATAAATAAGGAGTTGAAAGCTTAGTCTCTTTTTTTACTGGGTAACAGACCAGTTATATGGGCAGAGATTTTAAGCAACCAGTTTCAATGGTATATATGAGCATACGGTTTTTATATGAAATAGTGTGAACCAAACTGATTGTAAATATACATAACTAGAAACATCTTCAGAGGCTACACTAAACTAAACATAAATAACAATAAATTATTTTTCGCAATTTAGAAAAGAAGGAACAAAACATATTTGTAGTTATATACATATTGCATTGTTCCTTCTTTTCTAAATCTTGAAATTTAATTTTTTATTGTTATTTAGGTTTAGTTTAGTGTAGCTGGTGAAACAGGCCAAACAATAAAATAAAGGCTGAAACACACTGGACATTTTACAAAACAGGACAGTCATTAAATCTTTTTAAAGACTAAAATCTTTTACGACTATCGGTAAGCATGTAAAGACCTCCTTTGCCTATAGATGCTAATGCATGTTTGTGGTTTAGTCAATAGTTAAGCCTTTAAAAAAAGCCAAGCAGTCATGTAATAAATATGGCAAAAAATCTTCCCCTTCAAACATGAAATGAGAATAAAATGACTAAATATGTCAGTTCCTTTTACTCTGCCTGCCTCTTCACAGATATTCAGCAAAGACTGATGACAGTAGAACACCTGCAAGTCACTCATTTGGAGAACAAGCAACTATACTTAGTTGGGAGGAGAGACAAAGGTGAAGGAACTGGAACAAAGATAGTTTGAAACAAGTGAAGTGATGCACACATTGTAACTGTAAGATTTGAGAACCAGCTGGAAGAAGATATTCACTTTAGTTCTTTCTGTAAATAAAAGTTATATTTCTTCTTGTTTACAAAGGAGTGGTTTGAAGTAATTTCTAAAGAACAACATCAAAAGCACACTACCAAAAATATCCAAACATTTAATAGAAAAGGATACTGGGAGCTCATCTCTGAGTCCCTTATTAAATAAGTAGACTAGGGAAGGAATTGGGGCTAGTAAAAGGACCAAGGGCTAAAGAGATAGTTCTGAGGGAAGAAAAGCCTCAGATTATATATTTTAGGAAGGGAGAAGAACTCTGTGTATCCCAGTGGTCACAAGGACATTGACAGAAGCTGATTTGAACAATCTGCCTTTATGTAGTAGTTGGTGTCTGCTCACTACCAGGAGAAAGTACAGAGGGCATGATGTTTATCTCCCTCTATATTCAGCCTCCATGGCTTGTAACTACCTGAAAATGTCTATAATTTTCATACTATGTACAATCCACCAAGACAATGTAGAACCAGCTGTGGTGCATCAGTGGTTACAATGGTGTTTATCAGACAAGCTCTTAAAGAGGTACTATTCCAGTGTGACTCCTCTAGCTGCCTCCTGTTGCATGCTGGGATTGGCAGTTTTAAGGAGGGGTATTTAGAATTCTCAGGCAGAGAAGTGCAGCTCCTTAAAACTGCCAATCCCAGCATGCAACAGGAGGCTGCTAGAGGAGTCACACTGGAATAGTAGCTCTTTAAGAGCATAGTGTGATAAACATCAATGTCACATAAAATGAAACTGACCTTTGGATGTGGTCTGTTACTTGGCCTTAATGGTCCAAGTCAAAATGTCAAAAAATGGATGTCTTCTTCTCCTTTTTGGATTGTGAGGTACCATAATTGGATTTAGAATGTCAATGGCATTCACTGCAATTTGAATCAAACTATATTTCAGCCTGAGTATAGCAAGACACAGTTTGCTGGTGGGTAGAGATGTGATAAGATGAGGTAGGCCTGATAAGGAAACTGCTGTATATGTAGCTTTTAGAAGTTTTATTTTTAGGTTACAAGAAAAATACCCATAATTTTAAAGCAATAAAGAAGTCATGAAATAGCAGATTCTGGAAGCATTACCATTTTAGAATATAACATTCAGAACTGGCTGGAGGCTTCTCTGTCCATTCACAAAGTGGATGTTAGTTCTAAAGCTGGCTATCCAACATTTGTACTGCATGAGAACATGGACAGAATCCTTGGAATGTAAGATTTATCAGATCAGAATTATACCACTGCCCTTCTTGGTACATGAAACTGACTGGGCGAGTTCCCACATGTACAAGGAGAGTGGTGAAAACCTTGTTATAAGGTGACGTTCTAACCAGCCTGAAAGATTTCAAGTCCCTTCCCCATCCCACTGTACTGGAAAATTAATAGGCAATCTCTGATACCTCAGGAATATCTTGTTCCCTGGTAAGGTAATAGACCACATGATGACTTTTGGGTTTCTATATAGAATAGGTTGTCTTAATCCATCTTATCAGGCTTCAGTTCTGCTTAGAAGAAGCTTTGGCTTTCATGGTGGATTACCTAGACTGGGAAACTGGAGGACAAAGCCCTCTTGGTTTTGTTGTGCCTCTTGGAGATTTTTGATACCATCAGCCATTTTACCCTTCTGAATCAGAGTTACAGTAAATTATATCTCCCATGCTATTTAACATATACATGAACCCTCTGGGAGAGTTTTTCTGGACACTCTGGGTTCAGTGCCACTGGTATACTGATGATACCCAGTTCTATTTCTTCTTTTTATCTATGTCCAAAGAAGCTGTTTTGTTGCTAAACCATTACTAATCTGGTGTTAGTAATGAAGCAGATTAGAGTGAATGAATTGAAAAAAAAAAAAGACAGAGGCACACGAGATCAGCTGAAATCAGAGAACAGGAATTCAGCCTAAATACCTGAAGGCATCAGATGCAGATTTTGAAAGCCAAGCAGGGTCAGGCCTAGCTAGTATTTGGATGGGAGACCTCCAACAAATACTGGGTGCTGTAGGCTACATTTCAGAGAAAGAAACTGGCAAAACGCCTTCAGGCTATTCCTTGCTTAAGAATATTCATGGGGGTCATCACAACTCAACAAGCAATTTGAAGATACATATGCTGAAACTGTACAGGAAGGGGTCACACACCCTCCCTTGAAATCTGGAGTGAATTCCTGGATTCATCCCTGGGTGTGGGTGCCCATGTTTCAGTGGTGACTAAGGGTGTCTTTGCATAGTTCAAACAAGTATGTCTGCTGAACCTGTTTCTGAGGATTTTTATCTTGCCACAGTAACACATGCCTCTCGTTCATAGAAGATTATCGCACTGGGGTTAAAACGTTCCCCGGTGCTTTCTAACGTGCACGGGTGGGGGCGCGCACGGAGCATGATGGGAACCCGATGGGGCCCAGAACGCTAGTTTACTGCACACATGAACGCCGCTGCCGCCGAGCGTTCCCATCGCGTTCCCATTGAGTTCCAGGGGACGCCATTTCTGGGGATGCTTTGAAACAGTTCAGTGCGATAATCTTAATAGAATCGTAGAGTTGGAAGAGACCACAAGGGCCACCCAGTCCAACCCACTGCCATGCAGGAACTCTCAATCAAAGCATCCCCATCCAGCCTCTATTTAAAGACTTCCACGGAGGGAGATTCCATCACTCTCCGAGGGAGTGTGTTCCACTGTTGAATAACCCTTACTGTCAGGCAGTTCCTCCTAATGTAGAGGTGGAATCTGTTTTCCTGCATCCATTGTTCCGGGTCCTAGTCTCTGGAGCAGCAGAAAACAAGCTTGCTCCCTCCTCAATATGACACCCCTTCAAGTATTTAAACAGGGCTATAACATCCCCGGCTCCCTCAGTCGTTCTTCATGGGACACGGTTTCCAGACCCTTCACCATTTTAGTCGCCCTCCTTTGGACATGCTCCAGTTTCTCAACATCCTTTTTAAATTGTGGTGCCCAGAACTGGACACAGTATTTCAGGTGGGGTCTGACCAGACCAGAATAGAGTAGCACTATTACTTCCCTTGATCTAGACACTATACTTCTATTGATGCA
>NC_056524.1:61846539-61879799 GCF_019175285.1 Sceloporus undulatus | reverse complement strand
GCCTAAAATTGCATTGGCCTTTGTTATGCCCAAGATTGTAAGGGCAACCTGTTTATCCTGAGAGCGTGTAATGAGAACCTCTCTCCCCATGGACCTATTCACAGCAAGGCTGAGAAAGACATTGAGACACCAAATTTGGTTTTAAACACCATGCATGTAACATTTATTGAATCACACAAGTAACACAAACATTGATTATCAAGAGCTCTTTCACTCACACATTCATACAATACTCACACACACTTTCCTTCCGCCGAACATTGATCAGTTGTTCTCGAAGGCTGGGGATGACACCGTTGCCGCGGTAGATGCCAACAAAATGGAGATGAAAGTCCAGAGTCTTTATACTTTTTCTTCTCTCTGGCTCTTGGCTGCTGAAGTCTTGCAATATTGCAGCCCATTACTCAACTTCCTCTTCTGGGAGGACAGACAGGTTGTTCAGATCAGTCCGTGTTCAAAGCTACTCGTTCTGTTCAAAGTTCTCCATTGTCCTGTCAGTTCCTCATCATGGCGACTCAGGAGATAAGGTTCTTCCCGGTCATGGTTCGTCACACCTGGACAGCACCCCGCTTCAGCTTCCAAGTTTTCAGACTTTCCTCGCCTCGGTTGCCAAATACTCTCGTCACATCAATGCTCTGCGCGGAACCATCTTGTTTGGTCCTTTAGCTATGTTTAAAGCACAATCCCTTGGTTCTTCGGTTCTTCAGCTCTGGGTTTAAGTCAGAACTCACTCATTCATCTTACACCTTGTTAGCTGCTGCATCGCACTGTTGACTCATGTTCAACTTGTGGTCTACTTGTACTCCCAGATCCCTTTCACACTTAGTCTCGTTCAGCCAGGTGTCCTCCGTGCTATATCTGTGCATTTCATTTTTCCATCCTAAGTGCAGTACTTTGCATTTCTCCATGTTGAAATTCATTTTGTCAGCTTTGGCCCAGCTTTCTAGTCTGTTCAGGTCATTTTGAATTGTGATCTTGTCCTCTGTGGTATTAACTACTCCTCCTAATTTGGTGCCATCTGCAAATTTGATAAGTATACCCCAGTTCTGTCATACAAGTCATTGATAAAGATGTTGAATAGCACTGGGCCCAGGACAGAGCCCTGTGGGACCCCACTGGTCACTTCTCTCCAGGATGAAAAAGTGCCATTGTTGAGCACCCTTTGGGTTTGTCCGGTCAACCAATTACAAATCCACATTACAGTTACCTTGTCTAGCCCACATTTTACAAGCTTGTTTGCAAGAATGTCATGTGAAACCTTGCCAAAGGCCTTACTGAAATCAAGATATACTATATCCACAGCATTCCCTTCATCTACCAAGCTGGTAATTTTATCAAAGAAAGAGATCAGATTTGTGTGGCATGACTTGTTTCTCTGAAACCCATGTTGAATTTTTGTGATTATGGAATTGCCTTCTATATGTTCACAGACACTCTGTTTAATGATCTCCTCTAGAATCTTTCCTGGTATAGATGTCAGACTAACTGGACAATAATTGTTGGGATCCTCTTTTTTTTCCTTTTTAAAGATGGGGACGTTTGCCCTCCTCCAGTCTGCTGGGACTTCTCCTGTTCTCCAGGAGTTCTCAAAGATTATTGCCAATGGCCCTGATATTACATTTGCCAGTTTGTTTAATACCATTGGATATAGGTCATCTGGTCCTGGAGACTTATATTCATTTAGATTAACAAGGTATTCCTGTACTATCTCTTTACTTATTCTGTGCTGGATTTCCCCTGTTCTGTCTTCTGCTCCATTATCCTCAGGTTGAGCACCCTTTGCCTTTTCTGAGAAGACTGAAGCAAAGAAGGTGTTGAGTAATTCTGCCTTTTCTCTGTCCCTTGTTAGCATTTTGCCATTTTCTCCATGCTGTAGCCCTACCATTTCCTTCTTCCTTTTGCTGTGAGCCTGTGAACATACCCCAACAAGCCCTTTTACTTGTTCTTAACCTCTCTTGAAAACCTGTGTTCATTCTACCCTTTAGCTTTTCTGACTTTACCCCTACATGTGCTTGCTATTTCTTTGAATTCCCCTTTGGTGATCTCCCCCCCCCCCTTTCCATTCCTTATACATGTTCCGTTTAAAAATTAGTTCAGTTGAAAGTTCATTAGTCATCCATCTCGGTTTCTGGAGACATCTCCCATTTTTTCTTCTTCACTGGAACTCTTAAATTGTGCCTTCAGTATCTCCCTTTTGAAAAAGTCCTATCTGGCCTGAACTCCCTACTCTTTTAGTATTCTTGACCAAGGGATCACCCCCACTATTTCTCTAAGTTTACTAAAATCAGTTCTCTTAAAGTTTAGAATGAGTGTCTGACTATGCTTTATCACACTAGGGGGCAAACAGGATTTAAACAAGAGTTAAACAAAAGTTAAACAGGTAATGCCTGATGTTTAACATATGACATTTCCTGTTTAATTCTCATTTAACTCTCGTTTAAATACTGTTTGCCCCTTAGTGTGATAAAGCATATATGCCTGACTTCTCCTTTCCACTGTATAACAAAGTCCTGGAGAACATGATCACTCCCACCTAAGGATCCCACCACTTGCTCCCCATTATCATCATCCCTCTTGGTTAGGATCAAAAACAGCTGACCCCCTTGTTGCCTCTTCCACCTTTTGGACAATCCTATCCTTTCTTGTTTGGCCCGTTTCTCTTGAAAAAGTTATACCTACATTGCAATCATGAGACTCATCCCACCAGCTTTCAGTGATGTTACTAACGTCTCCAATTTTTTCTCCTGTTTGGTTTGTAACATCGTGCCTGTAAGAAGCCAGTGGAGCTTCGAAAGCTTGCAACGTATACAGTGGACCCTTGTTATATGCTGGGGTTTGGTTCCAAGATCTCCCGTGTATAACAAAATCCGTGTATGCTCAAGTCTCATTACATATAATGACATAGCAAAATGGTGTCCCTTATAAAAATGGAAAATCAAGGTAAATTTATACTTTTTTGGAACATTTTCAAACCGTGTATGCTTAAATCCGTGTATAAAAATCTGTGTATAAGAAGGGCCGACTGTATTGTGCATTTTGGTTGGCCAATAAACGTATCACTATTTGGTAGATTCTTGTGTCAATTAGCACCTTGATAGTTTGTTTAAATTGTAGGCTAAAATATGCCTGGATTCACCATCATATTGACATGGGACCCATCAGCCATCACTGAAGTGAATCAGATAGCTGTTCATTTCTAGTCATGTATACTTGCAGGTACATCTCAAAAGAAACAGAGCATACCTACCAGTACAGTATTACCATACTAGGAACTAGGCTATTTTTTAAAAAATTAAATACCTTAAACCATGTTTCCAGGCAGTGCTTACTCTTTTCATAAGAAGAGACATTTTGGCCCTGAATTTATTTATTATTTGTTGAACATCAACAACAATTTATGCTATTTTACACTTTTATGGGTGGCAAATCCCACTGCCTGCCAAGTTGTTTATTGTGAAAACCTGAATGCAGCATTGCTACATTAATTTGTCTATGCATTCAGTTCTAGAATGCTTTGACAGTGATTAAAATAATATGCAACGGTTCTTCACCTTAATTCCTCAAGTTTTGATTTTCTTGTTTAGAAAGTTTTTTTCATCTTTGTTCACATTTCAGAGTAGATGCAAGCAGTTGTCAGGAAGGTAAGTAGCTGTGCCCCCATGGAAGAGAGGCATTTATTTATAGCAATTTCCTTCCATTTTGTTCAATTGACAATGTGAAAATAGCTTTGATTCACAACTCTTTCTATCTAACAGTGTGATTTGGGTATAAGTAAGCTTGCAGTGGAGTAACAGCTGCAATCTGAGGGGTCTTTCGAAAAGGTTTTGTGGTGGTCCCTTATTAGCCTAAGATGAATTGTAACTATGTGCAATTCAAAACATGGAGGACAACGGTGGTCTAAGCTTTTCAAATATGAACTATTTTAGGCTATTAAATGTATCAGATGCAATCTCCAGATATTTTATTCAAAGTAGTGCCATTGTCAGATGTTCCTGTAATGATGAATAATGCTGTAGTAATGCTGTCACTGCTTATACTTATAATAATCTCAAGTAATATACTGCAGTAGCTAGGCAGATTTTATCTGCAGTTCAGCGGAGTTGTAAATGCCTAAGATCCATTCACTCAAGAAAACATTTCTGTCTCTTCTCAATTCTCATTCTCCTCTTAAAGGAAATATTTCATGACTTGAGATCCTATACACTTTTAGCATAATATAAATATATCCCTGCATCATTATGCAGGATCCTACTATTGTGTGAATGATTATGCAGGATCCTACTATTGTGCCTAGTTAGGTACCATAAGCTTGAGTTCACCCATTTATCAATGGTTGATGAATGCCTGATCCACCAAGTCAAAAGTGAGAAGGGGGCTGTGTGTGTGTAAGAAACGACTGGATCTAGTAGGGAGCTCTAAGAAAGGTCACTCTCACAGTGTGATTTTATCCATAGTCTTTGAACACCAGTTATCCAAATTAGCTGCCCTAGTTTTGAACTAAACTCTGAATCACTGTGTTGACTGAGATTACAGAAACATAAATGGCATATTTAGTTTGAATTCCTATGCACACTTATCAGAGAGTAAGTCCATTTGTGTTTAATATAGCATACTTCTAAATCAACACTTTTTAAAATATAGTCAAACATGAGCCTGATCACAAAACTGTTTGCTTAGAAATTAAGTCGAGCTATAATAAGTATAATCTAGCACCATTTCCCCCCAGAGTAGGAAGATTTTTGGGGGAGAAATAAAAATAGTATAAATTAAAACATACACAAAATTGTCTTTAAAATGTTTTTGAACTATCTATAATTTTAAAAATGATTTTAAATGTAATTGAACTATAGGCCTGGAAACAATTTAAAATACCAACTGAAAATCTAAAGAGGCAAGAAAAGCCATTGAAAATTAACACAGCAATCTGTTAAAAACCCTTTTTCCAAAATGCTTGGTTCTAAAAAGCCTGCCAGTATTTTAAAAATGTTTACCTTGTCAATGGAAAGACAGCAAGGCAGGTACCAGTCTAGTCTCTTTAGGAAACGACTCCAAGAGTCTCGAGCAGTCAATGGGGGGAAAAACAACAATTTTATGCCCTCACCAGATGTTCCTGGTTGTGTAGCAGGACTGAGAGAAGGGCCCAGGAAGATCTCAGAATCCAAACAGGCTTGTATGGGAAAATACAATCCTTTAAATAATATGAACCAAACCTTGTAGTGCTTCATAGGTCACAACCAGCATTTTGAACTGTGCCTTGGAATAGGCTATTAGCTAGACCAATTAAACAAAGGGGGGGGGGAATGGAAGTCTATATTAGCTGACACTGAAAACCATGGCCAAAAACGTGGAGTTGTACTGGTGTACTGTTTTAATTGTTCTGCACATCTGTTCCACTACAATGACATATTTGTTTTCTATCTTGATGCACAGAATGTCAAAACTGGATTATTTGTTATGCCTGTAAATAGGATACATAGCTTCAATTGTAGACCATCGTCCTTTTTTATTTTAAAAATTTCACATTTGTATAAATAAAAACCTATATCATATCAAGTGTACATAGGATGATAAAGAAGGTGGGAATGTGTGCCACCCTTCAAAGTGAACATGAATATCACAGTATGGCACAAGTTAATCTGTTTTTTTTTTTGGGGGGGACCCCCAACATTGCAGTTCTGAATGTAATAAACCAATTTGAACATAAAATGTCATTGGACATCAAGCCTCACCAACATAGCTAAAGTTGAGAGTTGCAGTCATCTAGAATGTCACAGGTTATTCATCCCTTGTTGTTACTGTGTAACTTCAAGTAATTTCCAATTTATGGTAACTCCACAGTGAACTTCCCATGGGTTTTTTTGACACTGGGAATGTGTGACTCACTTAAGGTCACCAGTGGGTTTCCATGGCTGTGCAGAGAATTGAACCCTAATATCCAGAGTTGCAGTCCAATGCTCAAACCATTTACACCGTGCTGGCTTTCTGTTCACCCCTACTGTACACCAAAAGGAAGATAAGGAGCTAGCAAATGTGTGCCTTTCAAGGGTGATTTGGGATAACTGGGTAGCAACTGCAACAAGAGTAAGGGCCAATTTTGGCTCATTGATCTTGCAGTAAGCCACATCATTACATTTTTGGATGAAAATCAGCCAAACAGGTGATCCAAAAAAAGACTAGAAGTAACTTTCAGTTTTAACTTTTTCAGTGTAAAGTCTACTGTTAAAGTTGGTAGTACATATACTGGTAACCTCAAGGCTGGACTACTGCAGTGTGCTGTACATTGGGTTACCTCTGTACCAAGTTCAAAAATTTCAATCAATGCAAGATATGGCAGCCAGATTGGTTACTGGTGAATCTAGGAATTAACATACAGTATTATATTTATATTAAAATCACTCCACTCTTTCCACGCAGACTAAAATGATGTAGCCTATTCTTACCTCCTTATTCTCCTACATATTCAGAGTGCAGACCCAGCATCAGCTATTAAAATCAGTGAGTGAAGAGGTAAATTTCTTTCTGGGCTGTATTCCTTTGACTATAGGATTGCTTAACTAAAAGAAGCATATTAGGGGGCAGGGGGATACCAAAAGAAGCATATTGGGTGAGTGTGTGTGTGTGTGGGGGGGAAGCAGTCATATTCTTTTCCTTCAGTTGCTGTTTTTTCAGATATATGTGGAAGTCAATTTATAGGAAGCCTTTTCTACAGGTTAGCATATAGAGAAATTAGTTAAAACAGAAATAGGATTTGTTTTTAACACCCTTGTCACTTTATTTGAGAAAAAAGGGCAAGGAAATGATTTAAATGGATGACTATTTTTATGCCTATCCATTTAACTTTCTCCCCCTGGGTAAGTTGTAGTTCAGGTGCACATGCATGGAACATGAAAAATAACCACCTCTCTTGCCCTCCCTCACAGTCTGGAAGTGTAAAATTATAATGAGCTCTCATAGCCAGAAGCAAGTCAAGTATTCAACCACTTAGGGAACTAATGATCCATGTGAAGTCATCTTGCCCAATTAAAGCCAATAGAGATGAAGAATTTCTAGGCAGTAAGCAGGGTGGAGGGGAGTGATATTTTATGTTTAAGAATATCTTGGCTTATTTTGGATACAGTATATTGGTTATCTTATACTTGTTTTTCTTATTTCAAATTCTATGGTTCTCTTTTGTTACTGTCATATGACTGTCTCATAATGTGTGGCTCCTGTTGATAACCAAAATTTAAAAGCCTAAGCTCAACATATGGAAATTTGATGATTTCAACCTCTCTTCCTCCAGCTATTGAAAACATGCATCATATGACTTTTCAGCATTCTGGAACAAATCTGAGGGCTTTCTAAGGTATGTGGGGTATGCAGGATTGAGAAGCATTTTTCACTCTCCTCTTGTACCTGCAGATATGTTTTCATGAGTGATGTGATGTATACTGACCGTTCAAGAAACTGGAAACAATGCATTGATACTCACTGCATTACTGGCGACATTAACGCAAACTCAAGTCGGTATGTAAGGCACCTGCCCCTCAACCAACTTTTAGTATACTTTTCCAGGAACAGTGGAGGGTGGGGAGTGTTTTGTTTAGGACATTGTTGTCTCTCTTTGTAGCCTCCCCTGATGCCATCACTGGCATTTTTTTCCCTTTGTGGTGTGTGGTGATGGCTGCACTGGTGAGTTTGAAGGAAAACAAAAGGGAGGAACAAGAATAGGAAGCCCATTGTGAAGTGTGTGAGAGAGATAGGATAAAGTAATGTAAAGGACAGATCATGAGAGACAGGAGGTCAGAAGGGGTGGATGGAAGAACTAAACAAGAGAGTGAGCAGAGACTCGGAAGGCATGAAGAAAGAGAAAGTGTGGGGGGGAATGTGGCAAAAGAGAATAAAACAGACAGAATAGGGGTTCTGAAAGTGAGGAAATGCCAACAGTTTGCCTAGCTACTAGACAGAAATTAAATGGAACAAACAGGACAGGACAACTGGATAGTGATACTGACACTGTTTACAGTATAGGAAAAGAAATAAGTCCTGAAAGAGATGGGAGAATAAAACATTGGGAAGAGCATGAAGCTGAGTAGCAGGTGAAATGTGAGGGTGAGGGAATTGAAAGATGGTCTGGTAAAAAAATGAAAAAGCTGCATAGATTAACATGGGAATCACTCCTTCTCACCCAGGGTCACACAGTATATATATACCCACTCTCTTCCAGGTTAGCATTCTCTGAAGATGCCAGCCACAGATGCTGGCAAAATGTCAGGAATAAACTCTTATAGAACATGGCCACGTAGCCCAAAAAACCCACAAAAAACCATGGATGCAGGCCATGAAAGCCTTCAACTATTCTAAATATAGCTCACTCCAAAGGAATAGAAATTTTAAAATACTATACAGCAAGAAAACATACAACTACGTGAGTACATGCAGACTAATTAATTTCAGCATCAGGTGTTTTAATGAATGCAAATAAATATAGGGCCCTTTAAAGTACATTATTTATTTATGATTGTTTATTTTTTATGGTTAGATATAAAAGGATTTAAATGGAAACATTAACTGGCTTTTCTCCTTCTTTCAAATTTTGTGGCTGTTGCTGCAAGGAAGAGCACAAAGCATCTTCACCTTTTGCATTTGACCTGAATAACATGGCACACTGCTATGAGTACAAAAGAGGAGTAACTCTATGCAGGACCTTCTGTGAAAGTACAGATCTTGCTGCCATCCATTATGAATGGTAATATGTATAGAGATCTGGTCCTTAGCCAACAGGGAGCCACATTTTAAGGTAAGCATATTTCAGAGTGACAGTCTCCCAAGGCTTCTTTTTAGTTGAACTAGTGCCTTTAATATTGATGTTACATGAAACCTATGTGACATTTCAGTCAGCCATATAGCTGCTTTGTTTTGCATAAACTGCAGTGTTCTATAGTAGTTGGGAAGTTACCAGTGCATGAACTACTTTGGTTAGCTTATCTCTGTCCAGAAAGGCCATGGCTGTCAGAGCCCACCAGACACTAGATTGGAATAAGATTCCAATCCAGGGTTTCAGGCACTGGGATGAGATAGCAATAGGAATAGCAAGTACATTTCTATACTGCTTATCAGTGCACTTAAGCACTCCCTAAGCAGTTTACAAAGTGTAAGCTAATTGCCCCCAACAATCTGGGGACTCATTTTAGCGACCTTGGAAGGATGCAAGCCTGAGTTGAGCTTGAGCCCTTTCATTGGTATTGAACTTGCAAACTTATGGTTTGTGAGTGAGTGGCTGCAGTACAGGCATTTAACCACTGCACCATCAGGGCTCCTAAACATAAAAACATAAAACAAGCAGACCCTCTTCTATCTTATTCCTCCACTGCCAACCCAATGCCTGAAAATGAGTTATTTTTAGGGCAAGTTGTGTTTAGAGGTTAAGAACAGATAAAGTGGGAAAAGGTTACTTTGAACTATAACTGGCAGAATCTCCAACCATTCTGGATCATAGTCCAAAAAAGAGTAAATCAGTCAAACTCAAAAGGAAGAGAAATGAGGGTAAATAGCTAAAACTTTTGTCGGAGTCTACTGCACATAGATAAAAATGTCTTTGGCCACCCCCACCTCCCCAAAGTGATCTCTTGGGGCTTGATGCCTACACAGATTCATTTTTGTGCTAAAACGATGTATATTTTTTATGGGGCCATAAAGGTGTGACAAAATGGCATATTCTACATTGAGAGGCAGTTTGATATAGTGGACTATAACTCTGGAAACCAGAATTTAAATCCTCACTCAGCTACTGGGTGACCTTGAATAAATCACCCTGATTCTGCCCACAGGCTGGCACAAAATGCCAGTCTGTACAAGGCCTTACTGAGGCCCAGTACAGTTTGCACCAGTCAGGGGCCGATTTTAGGGTTTTGTAGGGCTTGGCATCCACATGCTCCCAGCCCTACTATCACCATAAGGGTGCCATGGTTGCATGTGCCTGTCCATATGGGGCATGCAATGATAACATTGGTGTGGCATGGTGCCCAAACAGCACCACACTGCACGGACGACATCATTGTGCATGAGTGCACAATGGCACCCTCTCATGGGACGGAGAAAGAACCCACCGGGAGTGGTTTCTTTTTAAGCCTTGTGGAGGCTGCATCCAGGGGAGAAAGGGGAGGCATCTCACCGCCTCTTTCTGCCCATCTGTATCTTTTTTTAAAGCAAGCAACAACCAAGCTAAGGCATGTATAACAGGAGTATTAAGCAGAGGCAAGGTACTTTTTAAGAAAAGCTTTATTCTAACTAAGAAATTCTAGAGCAAAGGTATTGTTTACAGGCAGAGAAATGTAGTTACAGAAAATACAGCCATTTCATCCAAGCAAATGAAATAAACATAAAATCCAGTCACAACTAGCTAACACACAATCCTAATCCTACCTACATGTTCGGATGGGCTTTGTAGTCCTTAATGGATCTGGATAGCTGGGAGCTTGGGCTTTCTGGTCCAGTTTCAACCAGCATTTGGGTCATCTCAGGTCACAGTCTGAGGCAAACAAAAGAAAGACTCAAACCACATGGTCCCAGAGGCCTTTTAAAAACCTCTGCTGGGAAGACTCTCAAAACTCCTGGTCCTGCTCAACTGATTGTCCAGTTAGACCTTACATCAGCTGCGATGTAACCTTTGATGAGAATATGATGTCAACCATCATTAGCATGCACCTCCCTCTCACTTAAGCCTTTTTTGTGGGGGAGAAATCCTCAAATGACTGGGGAGAGGAACCCCCAGTCATTACAACAACAGAAACTGAAAATTTTAAACTTATTCCAGAAAATATATGTGCTCCACCCATTGTTTTAAATGAGAAGTCAACAGTTTTGGTATCATTACCACCTTCCCCAACATGGAGAAAACAAACACTCTCTCCAAAGGAAAAGAGTCTGTGATAGATGAAGCAATTTAAATTTACAAGCAAAATATTACCTTTTGTGAGAATATTGCATCTTTGCAACAGTTTGGTCAATGCTGATGAAAAACTAGGTCAAATTGTCATTGTGTTACTTTGTGATGAATACATAGCAAAACTCTGAAGGGAAATTAGTTTTTTTAATGAAATAGATACAAATTAAAAACAAGATTTAAGTCTTTACATATTTGAACTGTGTGCAGGTGATAAACCACTCTTAGTCTTGAGAAAAGTGCAGAATATTCCAAGAAGAAAATTCACAAAAATAATTAATGTCTAGCATTGTCAGTGAAGAGAACCCTGATCATCTTGAATAATGCATTAATGTAGCAAGATACCGCAGTAACACTAGTTTATTATGCACCCCACCCCCCACTCACACATTTTTATAGCATGGAATCTGTGGTAGTTTCAGCTTCAGTTATTGCTCATTAGCTGATCAGGTCTTCTGTGTAACACAATAACAAATCAACCACTCTAAAACCAAATAAGCACAAACTATTGTTTAATTAAAATGGCTTGAAAGATATGTGATATGGTCTCATAAAATTTGCAGCTTCCTCTTCCCTGAGGCCAGTCTGGCAACTTTAGCAGAACTATATGTTACAAAATAGTTTGTCCCAGACAGCAGAAATAAAAATTTAGTGAGAGAAGTAATATCAGTAATATCATTGACACGTGGTTCAATGGATATCAAGTCCTCACATTAGAGTAAAAAGTGAATTCTGCCAAGAAATGAGCCACAGGTTGTTGCAGCTGGTATGAAACTGGACAATATCTAACACATACTATTCACAGTATCATGCCTTCACTTCTACCAACAGCTGAGAACTGATTTCCATCTATCCCTGGATAGGAAAATGGTTCCACACCCTGAACTTGAGTGCCTTGGATATATTCCTCCTATGAGGTAGTATCTAAACTCCAGTGCCTTCTGGATATTATACTGTGCTTACACATCCAACCAATCAGTAAGAAATGAAGAATGAGAGTGGCTGAGATGGGTCTGCCTGTACTGTACTGATGGTGATGGGCTTTAGGCCTTGTTGCACTTTCTAATTTATGCTGATGCATGTTTCTATTTTCCATTGCATGTCTTCATGCCTGAATTGAGAAGTTTTGTATATGGTCAGAGAGAGAAACATGCCGTCTGTTCATTTTAAGCAAGCTGTTACTTTGTATCTTACAAGTTACAATCAGAGCTACATAGTATACAGTGAAAACCTGGTCACTCTCCAGAAATTTTCTCTTCTATCTCAGTTGAGTTTTATGAACTATGCCACAAAAACTATTGTACTTGTTTTTCATTTAAAATACCCTACAGGTTTGCTGTAGAAGCTATTTTGGGATGAGGCAAGCTCCAAATTTCCTTATAATTTAGCCTGTGAAGTTTGACAGAAGGCAATATATAATAACTTAATATAAAATAACAAGTAGAGGAGCTTAAAAAGGACAGTTACAAAAGTGAAAGACATTAGAGAAGATATACAGAAGATAACTGAAACTATAAAAGGAAAGAACAGATGATACACCATCTGGAAAAGAGGAGGGAATGAACTTGAGTTCTTGTGAAGGCCAAGAAAGACAACATGCTGGTGAAAGATAAGAATATTAAATCTAGATTGAAAAGGAAGATACATCTTTTATCCTTCTTAGTATAGAAAAGATTACATTCCAAAATCCCTTTGCTTAGGAATAGTGTTGGCAATTACACAGAATATGGCTGAAGAGGTGTTTTAGGAGATAAACCTTGACATAGTGGAAGTGCAAATTATGGTTATGTGGGTGGATGAAAGAGAGATATGAAAAGAGCTGAGAGTTGTATTTTAAAACTGGAGTGGGCATACCTGAAGTTTGCAGAGAGGTTTTTGCCACATACGGAGGGACCACCAGATGAATCCAGTTGCAAGAAGTTGTCCGAGGGTAGAATTAGTCACAAAGTCTAAGATGGAGATATTTGAGGGTTTTTTTTTTTTTTAAAGAGAACATTTTGGTGAAGAGTTTTGAAAGGGAGAGATGTTGTGACACATACATGTATTAGTCTTGGAAGAGCAGACAATGTGGGGGGGGAGATATATTGGAGGATGAATAGTGTCAGAGATGTGAAGATCCTAGTTTAATTTTATATATGCGACATTGTGTTGTATTTCTGCACTGAAATTTGTGCATTTTAATGCTTCTGCCCAATTTGCACATTTGTGCAAATTAATTTACGTATGTTCATATTTTCAACTTCAAACATTTTAGCAGTCCACATATTAAAATATGTGCACTAGAAACTCTCTGTAATCCTCACAACTTTGCAAATGCTGGAGACAATGAGTTTTTTGTATTTATTTATTTTATATCCCACCTTTGTCACAACAAATGCCTAGGGAGTGAGGAAAATGTTTCCTTCATTGAGACTGTTGAGTTCAATAAAATTTCTTTTCATTTCTGTTAGGGAAAAACTGACCCTACACTGTGGTAGGAGTTATAATGGGCCCAATGTCACTTGCCAGGTAATTTAAAACAGATTTTGAAGGGCAGTTCAAAGGAAGCACAAAGAATAGTAATAGTGTAAGCAGCTTCATGTCTTATATATACCTTGGAAGAGTGAAATATGGCAAAAATCAGTTAATTCATAAAAAATATTATTTTTCATGCATTGTTGACTTTAGTATTGGTCTCATCTAGATTTTGAAAGGCCCTGTACAGAAAGACTGTATAGACAGTGTGTGTGTGTGTGTGTGTGTGTGTGTGTTTTCATACCCAAATCATATGCATCCTTCCTGGAGCTTTTGGAAACCTAAGTAGAAGGTGTAATTTCACAAGTCAGTATCCTTTACCTTTATTCTTCCCTTTGGGCATCCCACCGATGATGCATTGCATGAGAGAGGGTTGGGAGGGAAGGAAACTCCATCCACAGTACAATTCAACACACTTCCAAAAGGACTGGTATATTTGTGGCAGGACTGAATGCAAGGGCAGGGACAACTACTATGAGGCACATACAATCTGGGATGACATTAGCCTGATATGTACTGGAATTTTTAGCTGTCAGGAGGAGTCTAGTATCTATCCATTTTAAAACATTTCCCAAAGTATCATTTTGTCTGTCATTTTTTTTTCTCCTGTTCAAAGTTCAAATAAATTTTCTCAGACCCAGGCAGGAGCACTCAGAGAAGCCTCAGCACAAGTTCTTGACCATATCCTTTCCTGGATACAACATGTAAGGATGGCAGGACATGGAAAGATGGCTGACAATGTTTGTTCAGTTTTTCTGGCTAGCAGCTCAAAGAAGTGTATAGGAATAATAATAATAATAATAATAATAATAATAATAATAACAACAACAACAACTCCGGTCTTCAGCCAAAAGGCTATCAGAGCGGTTTACAAATTGTTAATTAGACGTTTCCCTGCCCTCAGGCTTACAATCTAAAGAGACAAGACACAAAAGGAGAAGGGAATGGCAGTGGGGACGGGGAAAAATGCAGCAGATCTTCTCTCCCTCTGAGGCCTGGACCATGGCAGATGGACTGGAGAGAGGGCCCTTCTTCTTACTCTGATTAGGCCCAATGGAGCTGGCCTGTCCTTCTCTCCCTCTCAATGGGGGAGGGAGGGCTTTCTTCTTTCAGGCAAGGCCCGATGGAGCTGGCTTGCCTTTCTCTCCCTGGGGATGATGGTGGATGGAGGGGAGGCCTCTCCTTTCAGGCAAGCCTTGATGGAGCTGGGTTACCATTCTCCTCCGCCATCCTCCCCTCTGCTTGGAAAGAGGCACTCACTTTATAAATTGCTGTAAAATAAAAACACAATACATGTAAACATTACTAGATATTTGCTTCTATGAATCTTCTAACCACAGTGAAAATTTTACACAGATTTTAGGCAAGATGGCAAACTGAGCTTCACCTCTCTGTGTTGTGTTCTGTGTCAGTATCAATAAATGCAGGTGCTGTCTTGTCCTTTCCCATCAGCCACTGTTACATTATTGGCCTTTAATCAGTGGCCATAATGTAAATAAATCCACTGGCATTGCTTGTTGGTAAGAATAGATAACCATCACCCACTTGGAAAATAGGAATATTGGCTTCTCATTGTTTCTCTTTTCCATAAGCTTCAGATCTTTCTCTACCATTTGTGTTGCAGTGAGAGACTATTATCATGTCATGATGTTCTTTTTTATTGACATTATCACTTAGGGAAGTAAAGACCTGCATAACCAATTTTGTTAGATAATGCAAACAATTTTGTAGGAAGAATGTTATCATTGTGAGTAAACTGACCCCCCACCACCATATTGAGCTTTTCTGCTGTAACTTTTCTTAAAGTTGTCCATCACCTTCAGCAGTATTTAAAACTACAATTTTAGAACACCTGCTTACTTAAATTTTTTTTAAAGGGCAGCTCCATAGTGAATAGTTTAACACTTGAAGGCTTCACAATACGTCCATTTGCTAATATCGCACCTCTCCAACCTATAAACATTTTGAAAGAAACAAGCACTTCAAGGGCATTGTCTGGCAGCCACAACATGTACAGAATGCTCAAACAGCAGAGTAGATACAAATCATCTATATCAATATGGTTTAAGCAACATAATAAAAATGACACCTGAGTGGAATTGGGGGAGGAACTGTGGGAGTGAATTTGAGAATTCAAATAACTGCAAAAGCTTTCAACATAGTTCTTCAGCTCTAAAAATAACTATAAAAGGCTTAATTGCTCTTGTCAGGCACACCTTTGTTTCAATTTGAATAAAAACTTCCACTTATATTAGAAATCCATTAGCCTTTCTTCTCTCACACCTGTTTCTCCAGAATTGCTACCTAGGATAAATGCACCCTTGCCATCTTCAAGTCATACTTTCAGCTCTTTCCTACATCTCTCTTTCTAGCAGGCTGAGCTACCCACAGGCATTGGTGGACAGCAAGACTCTCTGGAATAGCAGTGATGGAAGGGTGCCTGAGGGTGAAGTGGAAGAGCAGCTGAATTCAGTACTCCTGGTGGTCTGCTTCCTGAGGTGGCTATTTCACACTGCCTTATGGACAAGGCTAACTGCTATACATTATAAACACATGCACACACAAACACAGAGACACACAATTACCCTTTAAATAAACATTTGCAGAATTTTCTGTAGGAAAGAAATGGAAACTGCAATGCTGCCATAGCTTTCTTAGATCATGTTCAAACTGACATAGGAGATTATTGTGCCCTGAAATCCTACCAGGAGAGATGTGGAATCTAAAAGATGAAAATGGGTATTATCATATTTACCTATGCTCAGGCTGGGCAACCCTTATCCTCCCTGGCAGCCCATCTGCAACCTGGACTTCTGCTGCAGCTTTTTCAAGAACAATATTTTCCCATTCTTAAAAAAAGCTATGGCAGAAGTCTGGGTTGTAGATGGCCTGCCTGGGAGGATATGGGCTGCCTACAGCCCGGGCATCGGTAAGTATGCTAATACCCATTTTCGTCTTTTCGATCCTGCATCTCTCCCAGGGTGTGATAATCTCCATAGTGACACCAAGCAATGGTCCTACCTTTCAGAAATGTAGCTGTCTCTCTTTTATAGAACATTTTCTATTTCCCCCATAATTTAGTATTGCAGAGGTCAAAAGTGAGCATGTGCAGTGTCTATGGTAGGGATGGACAACTGTGCAGAGTGTGTGGGGATTTGGTCTCCACATCTGCTCAGTAGGCTGCACTGGTTTATGCCAATGAACCTGAAATGATATTGACACCCTTTTAGCAGATTTCTGGACTACTTCTTTTTTTTAAAAAAAATTTTTTGGGAGTTTTGCAGGCTCAAGGGAGTTAGGAGAAGCAAACTATTGCATTTCAAACAGGTTTTTTTTTGGGGGGGGGTAATCCCAAATTGGTTCAAAATATTTAGTGTGTGAGGGACTTTTGGGACTTTTGCTAGGCTTCAGGGCTGCACTTAGGGATATGAAGGGCAGCATGTTACCCAAAAACGTGCCTTGTCCACCTCTAGCTTATGGGATCCTGCTCTAGATCTAAAGCTAGATCACATCCCTTTTCTTATGAGTTAAAAAAAAGTACCAGCTATATCCCACTACTTATCCCATTTATTGAATCAACAGCTGAATAGTAAATCAACACTTATGTAAATTTCATTGATTAAATTGGTCTATTTTAGCTGAGATTGGCAACTGGATTTTGGCCACAAAGTTTTGAAGGTCTTTTTTATTCCTTGTTTGTGAGTTTCCTTTGCTGTCTTTTAGACTATTGTGATTTCTCAAGGGAATTTCTCCATTCTTCATCCTCTTTTCATCAAGGACATTTAAAATGAATATTGCTGAGGGAGGCAGAGAATACTGTCATTTGGTTAAAAGCTATGCTAAAGCTCGATTAATTCTCTTTCCAATTTTTAAAATGCATTTATTTTGTTGGGAAGAATAGAATAAATATTGTTTAAAAGATTTATGCTCAAGGCCAATCTTTCATTTCCATTCTGTGACATGCTTGTTAGTCTGGCCCTTTTATTTCCACTTAGCTTTCAAAAGCCAAAAATGCAGCATCAGTAACAAAGGCATCTCATCTTAGGTAACACTTCATCTCAGTTTTGTGATTGCCAAAAGTGTTAGCTCTGAGTAACCATGTGGGCATCTTAGAGTTTTGTAATGATAAGAGTCTAGCCCTCCCCCCACCACACCCAGTGCTGAAACACAGTCTAAAGGTAACCTAATGGTCCTTCTCAGGTGTCTGTTTTAAGTGTACTTTATGGTCTTGTTTAGCTCTGAAACTAGAAACATGTCTACAGATTGATTTTAGGAAATCTTTAATCCCTTCAATAGGATAAAGAAGCATTTGATTTTAGTTTTATTTATAGAATGCTAGTTTGCATGTCTGTGCATTTACTGGTATTGGTGGTTTGTTGAAGTGTTTGAAATATTCAACAGTGTTTTGTGTTTTTATATTCTGTGAATATTTTGACCATTCCCTTTTCTGCAGGGGAAAAAAAATCCAAAACAGCTACATACTTAAATGCTCATATAGAAAGTGATTTTTAAATGTAAATTTGGTTGTAACTGCCTGAGTGGGTGAATTCAAAGATATAGCCATGTTAGTCTATAGAATCAGCATGTAGAGAGATGTTGTAGCACCGTTGATACTAACTGAAAGAAAGAAATTGTCAGCATGAGTTTTTGTAGACTTCAGTCTACTTCCTCAGATGCATTTGGATGCTCCTGAGTGGGTGGCAATTCAAGATGGATTGTCTTCCAGTTTGCATGCCACAAATAGTTTTACCTTGACAATCTGTCATTTCATTGATGACTGAGACACAGCTTGCAACTATTCCACATACTGTACTGCAGTAGTGACCTGCTAATCAGTGTTCTGCTTTGTTAGGCTCATCAGATGATACACAGGAAGTCAGCCATGATGGCTGTACCAAAAGCCAAAAGTTGTCTTTCATGAAATGCACCATTACCCATACACTATGAACTTAATTGAAATGGTAACACAAGGCCTTCTATAGAATGGACTTTGAAGAAAAGGATGGTAAAGTGAACAAACAAATGGATTCTGGAACAGTTCACACCCAAACTTTCCCTGAAAACCAGGATGTAAAACTGAGACTATCATATTTTGGCCACATCATGAGAAGGCATGAATTATTATAAAAGACAATAATGCTAGGAAAGGCAGAAGACAGCAGAAAGAGAGGGAGACCACATATCAGATGGATGGACTCAAATCAAAGAGGCCATGGGCCTGAGCCTGCAGGAGTAGAGCAGAGCAGTGGAAATGATCAGTGGATTTGAGCCCTTGGAGAAGTCTTATCCAGAGAATTACCATGAATTGAGATCAGTTGGAGGGCAGTTAACAACAACAACATGGTCCCTTCAAGATCTACATTAGTTTTGTCTTTTAAACGTCAATGTGAAGATGTCAGCTTCCAATCTTGTTTCATACTTGCAGTACAGTCCTGTTGGTTTGTAGATTATATAGGATTTGTATACAGTTTGTGTTGAAATTTAGGGTAATATATTCCCATATCACATTCTGAACTACTATGTAGGCTGCTAACAGCCCCAGATAGTTCAGCCATTTTCATAATAATGATAATAATAATAATAATAATAATAATAATAATAATAATTTTTATTTATATTTTCCGCCTCTCCCTGTGGATCGAGGCGGGATTACAACAATAAAAACAACATTACAACAAAAAAGCAGTAAAACAATAACACCACTATCAATACAATGCATAAATTAAATTGTTATCTAAAATACATACCATTACGAATGGGGTGGAGTATTTTTGAATCTCTTATAAGATTGGGTGGATAGGCCTGCTGGAAGAGATCCATTTTAAGTGCCTACTTAAAGGCATCTAAGGTGGTGATGAGACGGATCTCCTCCAGCAAACTGTTCCACAATTTAGGGGCTATGGCAGTGAATGCTCTGTGGGAAGTTGTTGTAAACTTGGTCTTTACATGCTCTAATAAATTCTTCCCAGATATTCTGAGAGTGAGGGATGGATTGTGTAGGAAGAGATGGTCCTTCAAGTGACTCAGACCCAAGTCATGTAGGGCTTTAAAGGTAATAACCAACACTTAGTACTGCACCAGGAAACTGATTGGCAGCCAATGAAGAGATTTTAATACTGGTGTTATATGGTCTGACTTAGATGTTCCAGCGACTAATCTGGCTGCTGCATTTTTCACCAATTGAAGCTTCTGAACTTGGATTAAAGGTAGCCCCAAGTAGAGTGCATTACAGAAATCTAAACAAGAGATTACCAATGCATGTACCACTGCTTCAAGGTCCTTTTGGCCAGGTAGGGATGCAGTTGGTACCATGCACTCCTGGCCATCATATCCACATGGGATGGTAACTGTAAAGTCCAGAGTACTCCCAAACTGCGAACTTTGTCTTTTAGGGGAAGTGTGACCCCGTCCAGGACTGGTTGACAAAATTATGTCCCTGGACTTGAGGTACCTATCGCGAGTACCTCCATTTTTCTCTGGATTCAGCTTGAGTTTGGTTTCCCTCATCCAGTCCATTACCGACCCAAGGCAGGCATCCAGAGGAGAGATGCCATCTTTAGTCACTGCAGCAGTCGGAGACATAGAGAGATAGATTTGGATGTCATCTGTGTAATGATAACACCACACCCCCTGTCTCCGGATGATCTTGCCCATTGGATTCATGTAAATTTTAAACAGCATGGGGGACAGAATGACGCCTTGAGGGACACCAAATGTCATCTTTCTCTTAGAAGAACAACTGTCCCCCAGCCTCACCATCTGGAATCTGCCTGAGAGGTAGGAATGGAGCCACTGGAGCACAGTGCCCCCAATACCTAACTCCCTCAGGTGCTCCAGAAAGATACCATGGTCTATGCTATCGAAGGTAGCCCCTGAAAATGCTGAAAATTCCTAATTTAATCTATGACTTCTAATTATATGTTTTACCGAGAAATCCACATTTCATTGAAATAAAATTAATTCATTTTGCTTTCATGCTAATAATTATCTCTAACACTGTAACTTTGTTCTCATACCATTGTAAATTTCATAGAGACCTATATTTATAGGATTATCAATAGAAGCTGTATATGCCAGCAGTAGCATTTTACGTTTCTTTTTTTTCCTTTATAAAAGGTCTTAGAAAACCATGTCAGATCTCCAATCAGAACATGGCCCAGGAGATATACACTACAGGGGATCATATTGTGTGCAATGTATTTATTATTAATACTTTCATCCAGTAATCTCTTACCTGTCTGTGCAGACTGCAGAACTGTGATATTCTCACAGCTGTTCTTCTGTAATGTAGTATACCCTGAAGGTCTGCAAACTATAAAAAGAATGATAAATTCATGCAGATTGGAGTTCAACCACAGTTGTATTGTGTGTAGTCATATGAAGAAGAAAAATATTTTAGGGTGTCAAAATAATGGTTTATAAATGCTTGCATTGTCTTATTTTTGTATTGGGACTGAATGACCAGGAAGGAGGGAGGCTGGTGACCAGGAGTGATACCTGTTTTTTGGTTGATATCTATGTGTAGAGGTTGCTATGTGTCCAGTGTTAGGGCAGTACAAAAATGGAACACTGGCAGGCTCCTGGCAAAGACAATATACTAACCTGGTAGCAGCTGCAGGCAGACATTTTAAATTCTCCATAGTTGGCCCCAAGAACCTAACATGCAGTAACTCTGGAGGAATTGTGGGAAATTTAAAATGATACCATCTGGCAAGTGTATTGTAGGCAGAACAGTTAACACAAGTTGTCATTGCTGAGGCCCTAAAAGCTGCATGGGTGTACTGGGAATTGACTCTAGGTTTTGATCAAAGAGCAGCCTATTCTTTGCTTTCTTCTTCACATTAACATCTTAGTAATACTAATTATGCATTTCAAATGTGAAACATTTCAAGATGCAGGAAAGAATTGGGTAAAGCCTATGTGTGCAGCTATATGTAACTTTTAAGAGGCTGTAAATCGGTGAACTTTTAATTGACTAACATTAACAACTGCAAATTTGGAATTTAGAATTAGGCTAAAGCAGCTCACCCTAACCTTGTGTCCTCCAGATGTGTTAGAATACAGTTCCATGCTGAAGCTGGTGGTGGATGATGGAAATTGTACTGAAATGCATCTAGATGGTATCAGGTTGGGGAAGCCTGGACTAAACAACAGCACAACATTGTGAGAAATGCCTTTTTTCAAGTGCTATTAAAGGACAAAATTAACCACTTTGTTTGAAGGGAAGGAAGATCATGTCCATACTGCTCCTAATTCTTTATGACCTTAAAAAGCCAATGACATTTACAAAGTACATTCCACTGCAAATTTGTTCAGACAGTTTTGACACAAGTATCTTCACTGCAAGAACTGTCAAATTGACAGTTCTGTTTGGCCTTTATTTAGGTAAGTAAATCTGCACATTCAGCTTTTATACAGGCATCAGTGTGTGAGAAAGGCAGGGAAAAAATACTGTGATGAAAAAATGCTAATACATTTTTCCCCTAAGAGAGGTGTAAAAATAATAATGTTTATTCATGCCACCTATGATATTTTCCAAAACAAAGAATCATATAGGCATTCAAATGGCTTCAATTGGATTATTTATGTCCTTGAACTACTTGAAAGATCATGGGCTTTTCCAACAAATGATATCTGACATAATTAAGCTGTCGCTGCCAAAGGTTATTGCAAAGAGCACTGAACTGTTCCTTCACCTTCCTACAGGCTTAGCAAATGTCACTGTCTCCCCTTGACACCATTAGTTTCCACCTGGCATTGAAATTGAAATAGTGTGTTACTGCAGACTTCTGGAACAACTTCAAGAAGGGTTCCTCTTGACCTTACTTCTTCCTGTACTCATTTAGCTCATTTTTCCCAGCAGCTGTCCTCTTGCCCTGTTTCATCAAAGTCAAGAATTATCCTGAAGATCTTAGACAGCAAAGTTATCCTCACATATCCTTTCTGGGACACAAAGAAGTTCATCATTACTTTCTTACATAAGCCTCTGGAAAGTATTTCTGATCCCTTTCTTGGTGACATCTTTTAATAGAGTTGTGTCAAGTAAAACACAGCTTATAGGAGGTGACTATACTATGAAAAGCTCATAGAATGAGCAGTGAATGCTTCAATCTAACATCTGGGGGGGGGGGAGAGGGTGGTAAGGCACTCTTTTGTGATCAGCTCAAAAGCCACTGATAATTATTAATCTACCATTTTACCTTGCTTACATTATTACTTTGCCATTCAAAAGAAGGTACAGAGATAGGAATCATTCTGTAGTCCCCCCTCCCTTCTTCTTCTTCTTCTTTTTTTTAAAAGAAGGGGAATAATTAAACCAGTTGGCAATAAGGATATAATGCTTATTTCAAGAATGCACCCAGATGTATATAATCAGAAAATTTTGTGCACCTGTTCTGACTTTCTCTTCTCAGTTCCATTCTGTGGTAAGAAAAACAACAACAACCATTGAAAATACAGGGATTTAAAATGGAAAATGTCTTCATGTCCTACTCTCTCGTATTTCCTGGATTAGGCACTATCGAAACCACATCTGAGAGTTCCTCAAAAATGTGAGTCCTTTTTGTGATCTATTTCTTGACTGGAAGAGTCCTCCAGAAGTAAAAGAGGAGTAAACAAAAGGGAGAACAATTAAATCAATTGGCAATACGGATATAGTGCTTATTTCAAGAATGCATCTAGATGCATATAATCAGAAAATGTTGTGCACCTGTTCTGACTTTTTCTTCTCAGTGCCATTCTGTGGAAAGTAAAACAACAAGAAACATTGAAAAACCAGCAATTGATTTAAAATGGAAGATGTCTTCATTTCTCTCTCTCTCTCTCTCTCTTTCTTATTTCCTGGATTAGACACTATGGAAGCCTCATCTGAGAGTTCCTCATAAGGAGCCTTGGTGGTGCAGTTGTTAAATGTCTGTACTGCAGCCACTCACTCACAAACCACAAGTTCATATATGAGTACATACTCAGGCTTTCATCCTTCTGAGGTCGCTAAAATGAGTATCCAGCTTGTTGGGGACAATTAGCTTACACATTGTAAACCACTTAGGGAGTGCTAAAGTGCACTGATAAGCCATATAGAAATGTACTTCCTATTGCTTTTGGTGAGTCCTTTTTGTGATCTGTTCCTTCAGTGGAAAAGTCCTGTTGAATCCAGATGTGTGTGTGTATGTTAACTAGACCTGATAATTATGTTCAACCTAATCATTTTAATAACACTTTTAACATTTTGGGGAGTTAGATGCACCTCTGAACTTTATGACGCTGCAGCTCATAACTCCAAGGTACTTGCTGTTGTTGAAATTAATGGCACAATTCCCATTGACTTCCCCAAGATCACGGCTGGGCTCAATATCTTTCTCCTTCTCACCCCAACTAAATGTAAATGTAGTTCGGGCATAATTCATTTACTACTGCTTTTATTGGAGAGATAAATGAAACCCTGCTGAAAATGAAAGTATTAACTTTCAATAGATCTTCAGCAAATACTTTTTCCACAGAGATTTTTCTCTTCAGATGGGCATTTTATCAGCCTGGGATGGAGACATATTAATAGATTTTCTGTTTGTATATTGCAGTAATAGGAAATTTAATTAAAAACTCTGGCTAATAAAAGTGCAGGGCAGCCAGGAACAATGGCCATAAAATAGCAGTTAACTTTTAATCAGATGATAGATCAAGGAACTAAATGAAAAATAAGGTTTAAATAATATTCAAATAAGATGACTTTGCATGTAACCCTCTATTGTTTCTACAATGACATTCTGAGCGTTTCTCAACATTTGAACATAGAAACATGTCCTGAACTTAGCCTATATTCTTTTGCTACACCACCTTGTCATCTGAATCCACAGCTTAAAAGGGGCAAAAAAAATCATGGTAAGAACTGTTCAATAATTCTGTATAAAATTGTAGCAGAATCAGCTTACCATCCTTGAACACCTCAGGTAGTTAAAACATCCCTGCTGGAGTTTCTAGTACATCTTGTTAAGCTCAAATGCCGCTCATAAAAGTTCCAGGAATTTGGATTGATATATTGATGTTCTTGGCCAGACTGCAAGGTGTTTTTTTAAATATTTTTAAAAAAGCACACTTAAATTGGACGCTGTCATTTGGGACAAAAGTAGCTACAGAGCATGAACATGAAGACACTTATTGATCTGGGATGTGCTCCTTGTCTTGAAAACAGAACAGAATAGATCAAAATCAGTCGCTTCATAATTTCCTCCCCAAAAGATTATTACATATTGGGAATTCAAATCTTCACTTATTTTGTTCCAGCATTCATGGATGAAAAATTTTAAGAATTTAAAAAGTTTTCTCCCATCAGCAAGCAAGGCTGCAACAAGGAATTATGCCTGAGGCCCTGCTCCTTTTTGTCAGAGACAACTCACTGGTGAAAGGATTTTGGTGAAAATGTCATCCACTTGCACTGTGATCCCCAGCCAGCTGAACAGATCTTTGGGTGCATCTATACTGTATCAATAATCCAATTTGACACCACTTTAAGTGGTGTATTTCCATCCTATGGAATCCTGGGATTTGTAGTTTTACAGTATCTTTAGCCTTCTTTGCCCAAACATCCTGGTGCCTCCCAAAACTATAAATCTCAGGATTCTGTAAGATGGAGCAAGGCCATTTATAGTGGTTATATTAACGAGTTTTATAAAACTGTATTATTTCTGCACTGTAGATATACCCTTCTTCTCTCAGTGTGCCTTCTCCTGATAAGGTAGTTTTGGGAGGGCATTTACAATTGTGCCTATAGTGCCACAGTCATGATTATGCAGTGTTAGTTAATAAACAGCAGTTACAAATCTGTAATTCTAGGTAAGTGATGACAAACTTTTTAGAGATTGAGTGCCCCAACTCAAAGGTGTTCCTGAACTGGGTATTACAGGACTTCCAAGGAGCAGGACCTCTGCCTTTGGGATTGGGACTTCCACCTTCCAAGGGCAGGATTTTCGGGGGCAGGACTCTCCTGGAGACAGCTGAAGGCCTGGGATGGTAGGGAAGAAGAGGAACAGGTGTGCACCTGTTCCTACTCTTCTCCCCAGCCTCCTGGGCTTCAGATGCTTCCCCAGAGACAGCTAAAGGCACAGGAGGGCAGGATGAAAAAGAGGAACAGCAGAGTACCTGTTCCTACTCTTCCCCCACCTTCCCGTCTCTCTGTGACCTCAGAAATGGCTTCACATGCTAGATAGAGCGTGTGTGTCATAGGTGCACCACCACAGCTTTAGCTTATGAATCCATAACTTTAATACATAATGCCAACCTATATGTGATGGTACGATCTGTATAATCTGACAGCTATTTGGGTTTTATGGTATCCAGAACTAACCAGAACATTTTACAAAACAAAATAAAATAGCTAATATAATTTCCATTTTAAAGAATGGCTTTATATGGGTCAGCATAAAATTATGAGTAAGGTGCATCTGGGATACTCAGTTTTTCTAGATTAATTTTATTTTTGCACCTGAGAATCAATGCATCTGGCAACTCATTTAGGCAAAGGACAATTATTAATCACCTTCTATTATTTCAGTTATGATGTATGATGTCTTTCACAGTTGTGAGATTTCAAAAGTATTTAAAGCTGATGCTTCCCTCTTGCTAATTTAAAGTCTATTACAAATAGCTCTCTTGAGGAAACAACCACCTGTGTTCATTTAGCAGCTCATGGTCACTCAAAAATTAATTAACACTCTGTCAAATTTTTGTTTATTTCCTTCAAAGGATAGTTACCACTTGATGGTGTTCACTTACACTGCCCTTCAATGTAAGAGGATGCATTTGTTTGGAGTCTCCCATTTAAAAACTTAATCATGTGCTTAGGAGAATATGAGCATTCACTTTTCTCATTCTGAATGGAAAGATGTTTACAAAACAAGAGCTGACAAAGAGAGAAAACTTTGGATTCTAAGTTGATCCATGTTAAGGAAAAACATTTCAAAATAAAGCATTGGAGTTTGAGTTTTAATAACCACAAATATGCAAAGGAGATAAGTTTTAAAAAGAGAACTATCTTTCATTTAAACCAATGCAAGTGTATGTAAGAATATAAAAGCTTTCAAAGGTGTTATTAGTCCAATAAAATATTTTTTGCACATGGCACCTTCTGTATTTTGTGCTATAGCCTTCTCCACATTCTGCTTTAAATACTAGTAGAACAATCAGTGTTCTCTGAACAAATAAATACATGCCTTGTGACTGTAAAAATGCAGAGGAAAAACCCATTGACACTAAGGGACAAAACAAATAGCAGGTCTTGAGTGCCGTATCGGAGCCATGGCAACTGTACGCCACAGCCCCAATCCAGCATTTTTCCAGCCCACAAAAAAGCTGCAAAATGCATCATCTTTTTGGGGTGGAAAGAAGCTGCCCTTGCTGCCGCAACTGCAACTCTTCTGTATTTCTTTGCCGCTGTGTGTGTGAATGCTGCACCACAGAAATGTTGTGATGCCACCCTCTGTCTGGTTGGGTGGGCTACATGATGCCACTTTTGGGCATCATGCAGTCGGAGCATGTGGAGTGCAGTTGCTATGCCCCCACTCCACCCTAACATTGGCCCTTTTTGGCCAGTCTGTACAATCCCTAACTTGGGAATAAACAGATTGCCCATGACAATGAACACAGGGAAGCTGAATTTCTTGATAAAAAGTTCCCCCCATCTCAAATGAGGAGAAGAAGCAACAACTAAGTTTAATATAGGATATAATTTTATATAACTTAAAATTTGTAATAAGTAACAACTTTGCTGTAGACTAGCAAGTGGTCTACCTGGGCCCTGTCTATATGAACCAAATAAACCAGTTCCCCCCCTCCCCCATCTTCTTGGTGGGAAGTCTAGATGACACAAGGCCCAATCCCCAATGTTTAGGCAGTTAGCACTAAACCCAGGGTATACCTGTCTTACCACTGATTTTAAACAGTCCCTGTTTGGAAGATCTGGAGCACTCTGTTCTGATGCTGGGTGGCTTTTTACATGTGTCTCACTCTGCCACCTGGCACAGCAACCACTACCACAGGTTGCTTTGCTCTGAGGACAGAACTAGGCGCCCAGCCACATGATAAAGGCTTGCTGCCTTGTTCTGTCCTTAAAAGGAGCAATTCCCCAGAACAGCATCTGCTTTGGACAGCAAACAGCCACCCTGTGGTGGAATTGGTGTCCAAGGTAATGGGGGGAACTTGGGGCAATTCTGGGGCCAGGATAATCCAGGCTGCCCCTGGAGGACCCTGGCCAGCACCCTCATTACCATGAATGCATTTGAGCAAGTAGACTTTAGTTTATGTTGCCAACTTCTTTCTTTCAGTTAGGGGCTGTGTAGACTGGCAGGAAAGGCCGGCCTGGGGGAGGAGTTGGGGCCTGTCTGTCATGATGAGTCCCACTCACCCAACTATTTTCTTATTGTGGCAGCCCCATGGGTTTTGTCATCCCACTGCTGCCACCAAATTATATGATGAGAACCACCAAAACTGCATATTTTTCCTTTTTAGAATTCAGTTTCAGATGGTACCTAGTAGCATAGTTAT
Organism: Sceloporus undulatus; assembly: GCF_019175285.1. Taxonomy (NCBI): domain Eukaryota; kingdom Metazoa; phylum Chordata; class Lepidosauria; order Squamata; family Phrynosomatidae; genus Sceloporus; species Sceloporus undulatus. Next base: position 61,851,826 of record NC_056524.1, on the reverse strand, counting down.
TTATTTCACACCCAGACAATCTTGTGAGCAATTAACAATAAACCTTTATTTGAAAAACAGTGTAACAATGTTTTACTTGTTCAGTTGGTACATTCACTTGTTATTGTTTCACTTTGTTGCATGGAGGAGCGTTACAGACCGCCATTTAGTACGCGCTCTGCGCGTACTAGGGTTAGGAAGGGTCTTACCTTCCTAACCGGCCCCGTCCCTAGTACACGCGGAGTGTGTAGTAAATGACGGCGCCCGTCCACACGGGCGCTACCATCTTTATGTCTCGGATGCACATTGTCTGGACGTCGCATGGAGGAAGTGACGCCGCGAGTGTGTGTCTCGCGCCTCACGGCGCCACTTCCGGGTGCAAAAAAGAAGCGCCATTTCAGCACTTCTTTTTAGCTGTGCCGGGAAGCCTCACGGTCTGGCCGCTGGGGCTTCTCGGCGCAGCTAATGACGGCGGTGGCAGACTGCCTGATTTTGGGCAATCTGTAGTGTGCCTTAGTTACACTTTGTTACTTGTCTATCTCTCTTTCTAGAGAACACTTAGGACCCTCACACCATCCTCATTTACTGTTATCCTACTCACCATATCTCTATACTCGCTCTTAGGCTAACCCTATCCCTCAGAATATCAGACCAGAAACTCCCTCACTTGGAGTGCTATTTTAGAACCAAGCTCCTCACTTCTGAACTTGTTCCCTATCAGACTCTGTCATAGAGCTAAGTCATTTCCTTCCAAACTTTAGCTCTCACAGTCCCTAACTTCTGGACATTCATACAACCAGATGCTAACTATCTGAAACCAAAACCCTATTTATCCCCAACTGTCAGCAACAGAATTCTTCTCCTCTTGCTGGCCAACATTCTATTGGCTGTCTCCAACTGACTTCTAATTGGCTGTAGCTAGCTTTTCCTTGATTGGCTGTTGCTAGCCTGGCACAATTCTGCCTCCTCTTCACAGTGGCATCCACATGCCCCATGCCCCAGCACTGCTCTCAGGCTGGAGTGATGTTGCGCACTGTCATGGCGCTCCTCTGGTACTGCATCTAAATGATGCAGCACCAAAGGAGTGCTGTAAAGCCACAGTGCCAGCAGCTAGCATGCCCTTTCCAGGAAGCAAAAAGGAGCTGCTTTTTGCGGCTCCTTTTTGCACTAAGGAAAGGCCAGATCGGGGCCACAGTGTGTGGTTGCCATGGCCCTGATATAGCAAAGACAGAGGTGGCTGCAGGCCACCCCTTCAGGGGTGGTCTGCACAGCCCCCTAATTTCAAAGGTGCTATACGATCTCTCCCTATATTGATTCTATAGACTAACACGGCTATATCTTTGAATATTATCACCATAAAAAGTATCTTATCTGATTTCAAATCCAAGCAGCAGCATTGGTGTTTGGATGTGAGACCACCAGGGACTCTAGCTAGGGATAGGAAAGACTCTTGTGTGAAATCTCAGAGGGCTTCTGTGAATCAGAACTAATGAAACTGAGATATCTGACTGGACAACTGTGGCCATGTGCAGACCGGCATTAAAGACCAACTTGGGGGCAGAGTTGAGGTATAGTGTCCACATGACACACTCCTTGACTCCTCCCCCAGGGTGGTGTGATGTTGCGCATGACTCCACATGGCATACAGTGTCACAGTGCTTCTCTGGTGCTGCATTTGCATGATGAAACACTGAAGGAGTGCTTTAAAGCTGCAGCACCACAGCTATCCCACCCTTAGCAGGGCACAAAAAAGGAGCTGCTTTTTGACCCTGCAAAGGTCAGATCGAAGCCACAGTGTGTGGTTACCATGGTCCCAATTTAGTTGTAAAAGGGATAGATGGAGGCTGCCCCTTTGGGGATGTCTGCACAGCCCCTATGTTATAGAAGGTTGATGTTCTTGAAAAATGGACAGCCTAAGTTAAAGAAGCAAGAAATAATCAGATTCCTTGCTCTTTTCATGAAATATGCCAGCCTTTCATTTCTCATGCTAATGGAAATAAGAATGGTTTTTATCCTCCATCAGCACATAGTAATTAATGGAAGGACCTTTTAGTATGAGTGCTTTTAAAAAAAATGTAGGTAGTAATGTGCAGAAGTTTTTTTTAATGTAAATATAATACAATGTAACAGAACAGAATATAATTTTACATTGTCAGTGTTCTGTTTGCTTTTATGAATTTGATTGAATTTAATTGAATTGTATTGGATTTTAGTGACTTTCATTATAATTATTAAAAAAATGAAACTGGATGAGATGGACCATGGGTCCAACTTGATTAGACTGAGATATTTATTCGTGGAAATTATTTAATTTACCCACTACTTTCCCCCATTGATTAAAACATGTACATATATTTTCAATTTTGTGCATTTAACCATTCACATTTTATACCGCATACTCTGTTTTGTGTACAGCTAAAAGACATTCTCAGAAGCCTTACAAATGTACAAATGTTTAAGGCAAGGTACACATTTTTCCCACAAGTTAGTTTCAGGATGTGTGAAAATTCTACTTTTGCTAAGACTATTGACTCCAGTGGAATTTCTTTATATTCCCCATGCATAACTCCTGATAACTTGCACAGTATCTCTCTCAAATAGCAAATTATAGAGGGGCCAATGAGTTAAATTCTACTTATATGTTCCTGTGACATGTGGGCACCATTGAATAGATGGAAAATCTCACAGTCATATACATTTCTCAGTGTACCACAAATTCCTGCTGGGATAGAATAAAATGGTGTCTGGCCAAGCCATGTTGTCACCTCTAGGTGTGTAGGAGGGCTTTGCCACTTCAAAGTTGTATGGGTTGTACAGGGTTCAAGCCTCACAAGTTTGGCTCACCTTTTCTTCTCTAACTAGAAAGAAACAGTTTCTTTTTCTTATTCACCAGCTGAGGTTGAATAGAAGGCTAATCTGTCCTGGGACTAAGTCCTGAGAAGCACCATTAATATGCAATAACATTGAAAAAACAACTGTTTTCTTGATATATTTTCAATTTCAAGATGTTAAAAATACTATAAAATGTAATTAACCAACCAAAATCATAAATGAGATAGTGTATAACTCTGTGTTCCTCAACCTCCTCTAGAAGCTCAGCATTCCTAAGGTTATTTTCTATACAGTGTAAAACTGAATTGTTCTTTTCCACAGCTTTCATGCTGTGACTGCATGTAAGATATATGATCAGGTCAAACACATTTTACAAGATGCAATCATGCTGATTTGTGATGCTTAATACATGGTTGTTTTCCATCACTGTTGCTATTAAAATTAATAAAGGTAATTTTCAGTTTGGAATGAACTAAGGGGCTGAATAGACTTGTGTTATACACTGGCCTTGGGGCACAGTGGCATCCGCATGATACATGCCCCGATGCTGCCCTGATGCTGGTGTCATGCCGAGGCCCAACTGCATGTCAGGCAGCATCCAGGTGCTCCTTTAGAGCAGCATCCAGATGACTCATGCCAAAAGGAGCACTGGAAAGTGCCTTGGCGGCAGTGGCAAAAACACTCTTTTTCTGGCTCCAAAAGAACTGGCATTTTGCCATCCTTTTTCGGGCTGGAAAAATGCCTGATTGGGGCTGCAGTGTGTAGTTGCTGTGGCCCCAATCCGGTGAGGAAAGGGATGGCAGCAGGCCACTCCAAAGGGGCTGTCTGTTTAGCCCCAATGCCTCTTAATTGTCTTATCTTGAATCCATGATGTTTTACACGAAAAAATATCTAAGGCTGCATCCACACTGCAGAAATAACCCAGTTTGTCACCGGTTTAACTACCATGGATCTGCTCTGGTGCTACAACAGACTACACTTCCCAGAATTCCATAACATTCAGCCATGGCAGATAAACTATATCAGACTGGATTATGTCTGCCGTGTTAATGCAGTTTATATTTCTGTTATGTGTTCCCTCCTTCCCTCCTCATTTTGAATGTGGAACTGCATTAGGAACAAATGTCCTGCCACACACACAAACACTTAGGTTTTCACAATTGAGACTTAATACTTATTTTTAGATGCAGCACTTTAAAAATATCCATTCAGATGAAAAATCTACATTGGCTAATATGCCCATTCAATTTAACATCTGTTTACCTTACTTTCTTCTTGAACAACCTTTGCCTGCAAGCAGAGACATCAAATTGATGTTATTGGCATGTATGAAAATGGTCTTCTTCATTGTTATGGGTGTTTTGAGCACTTCATAGATTGTTTCAGTATTCATCGGAAGCACTTTTGGTCTTGTAGTGGCCTATGGGATGCTGAGGTGTCAGGAGGTTTCCATTTATTAATATTTCATTGTTGGACATTGGTTTAAGCAGCAGTTGAAAAAAGTGTGTAGCAGTGTGTAAACTGATATCATTGCCATCCACCATCTGTCTACTGTTGGCCAGCAATCTTGGGCAATTGGGGGATGAGCTAATTGTAGTCAGATTATTTAAGAACCTGACCAGAGAGAGAGAGAGAGAGAGAGAGAGAGAGAGAGAGAGAGAGAGGAAGACAACTTTTCCATATACCCCAGAACAATGCTTGCCTAAAGTTGGGGGGAGGTGTTCATCTGCACTGGGAGCTACAAGGAGAATCTGCCAGAGCCACTAAGCTGGGGAACAACAGAGCTGATGCTGAAACTAGAGAGGAAGAAATGTGGAAAGGAAAAGCACAATTAGACAACTGGACTCATTTCAAACTGGCTTTAGGGTGGGATACGGAGTTGAGACAGCCATGGTCGCCTTAGTCGATGATCTCCATCTGGGCATCAACAGAGGAAGTGTGACCCTTTTGTGCTCTTGGACATCTCAGCAGCATTTGATACCATAGACCATACAGCTGGTCACTTACCACCAGATTTTCACTGGGGGGGATGCATGAGTGTAATATCAATGCTCCCCAGACATCTTCCTTTTGGCAGAAATGGGCTGTGGCATTCTCCTGTGCCCCTTTAAAATGTCACAACTATTGCCATAACTTTCAATGATATATAGGAATTGCAATGTATGAGTAACATTGGCGGGGTACAGACCGCCGCTTTGCGGCGGTCTGCCGCCGCCGCCAGTAGGTCCGCGGGGGAGCCGGAGCCTTCACACGGCCCGACTCCCGCGCGGACCGAAAAAGAAGCTCCAAAATGGAGCTTCTTTTTCCGTCGCGTTTGCGACGTAGCGAGGCGCCAGGGGCGCGCTCGCTACGTCACAAGCGGCGCGATGCGTACGGACGCTCAGCGTCCGATACGCAAAGATGGCGCCGGCCATGTAGAAGGGCCGGCACCATCTTGTACGGACGGAGTCCGTACTAGGCCCAGGGGCGTCTATAA